>NC_088810.1:14346634-14575795 GCF_011386835.1 Chrysemys picta bellii
CATTTTTCCAGAAGTGTGGTGCCCAGAACTGGACACAATACTCCAGCTGAGGCCTTATCAGTGATGAGTACAGTGGAATAATTACTTCTTGTGTCTTTCTTACAGCACTACTGCTCATACATCCCAGAATGACCTTTACTTTTTTTGCGGTATTGCTGATTCCTATTTAGTTTGTTATCCGTTATAACTCCCAGATCCTTTTCTACAGCACTCCTTCCTCGGGAGTCATTTTGTATTTGTGCAACTGATTACTCCTTCCTAAGGGTAGTACTTTGCATTTGTCTTTATTGAATTTCATCCTATTTATTTCAGACCATTTCTCCAGTTTGCCAAGATCATTTTGAACTCTGTTCCTGTCCTCCACAGCACTTGCAACCCCTCTCAGCTTGGTATTGTCCACAGACAGGGCCGGCTTTAGGCCGATTCAACCGATTCGGCTGAATTGGGCCCCGCGCCAAGAGGGCCCCGCGCTGCAGCTCTCCACCCCGCCCCCAGCTCACTTCCCCCTCCTCCCCGAATGCTCCACCCCCTCCCCTGCTTCCCGCGAATCTCTGATTCGAGGGAAGTCTGAAAAGAAGCAGGGGCGGGCCGGCAGCACCAGGTAAGCTGGGGTGGTGGGGGCGCGAGAAGGGCTCCAGGGAGGCGCCGCCCGTTCCCGCCGAGCACGCAGGCCCCAGCGGCTCTGGCCCGGCCCGGCCCCCGCGGCGCGGCTCCGGCCCAGCCCGGTCCCCGCGACGCGGCTCTGGCCTGGCCCCCGTGGCGCGGCCCTGCTCCGGCTCGGCCCGGCCCCCGTGGCGCTGCTCGGGTCCAGCCCAGCCCCGGCCCCGGCCCGGCCCCTGCGGCGCTGCTCTGGTCCAGTCCGGCCCCCGCGGCGCTGCTCGGGTCCAGCCCGGCTCCGGCCCGGTCGGCGCAGCGCGGCTCCGGCCCGGTCAGTGTGGTTCCAGCCCGGCCCAGTCCCCGCGGCGCGGCCCGGCTCCGGCTCGGCCCCGGCCCGGCCCCCGCGGCGCGGCTCCGGCCCCCGCGGCGTTGCTCGGGTCCAGCCCCCCCGCGGCGCGGCCCCCGCAGCTCGGGTCCAGCCCCGGCGCGGCTCCTGCGGCGCGGCTCCAGGTCGGACCCAAGCCCGGCAACCCCGGCCGGAGCGCGGCTCAATTCCTGGGGGCAGGGCTCGCAGCAAGCCCCACCCCCAGGAATCGGGCCCCGCTCTTGCTAAAGCCGGCCCTGTCCACAGACTTTATAAGTCAACTCTCTATGCCATTATCCAAATAATTTATGAAGATAGTGAATAGAAACATACCCAAGACAGATCCCTGCAGGACCCCACTTGATATGCCCTTCCAGCTTGACTGTGAACCATTGATAACTACTCTCTGAGTATGGTTTTCCAACCAGTTGTGCACCTACCTGATAGCAGATTCCCCAGGCTATATTTCCCTACTTTGTTTATGAAAAGATCATGTGAGACAGTATCAAAAACCTTACTAAAGTCAAGATATATCACATTTGTAGTTTCCCCTCCCAATCCATAAGGCAGGGGTTCTCAGACTTTTGTACTGGTGACCCCTTTCACATTGCAAGCCTCTGAGTGTGACCCCCTTATACATTAAAAACACTTTTTAATATATTTAACACCATTATAAACACTGAAGGCAAAGCGGGGTTTGGGGTGGAGGCTGAGAGCTCACAACCTCCCATTTAATAGCCTCGCGACCCCCTGAGGGGCCCCGACCCCCAGTTTGAGAACCCCTGCCATAAGGCTTGTTACCCTGTCAAAGAAGGATAGTAGACGGATTTGACATGATTTGTTCTTAACAAATCCAAGTTGACTGTTACTTATCACCTTATTATCCTCTCTAACACGATCTAACATGTAATCTACCACTGAAATCCAAGAAAAATGGATGTTCAAATCAGAACTTGCCTTGACTCTGGGGGAAAGCCAAGAGGCCTGGGAGACGTTTTAAAATGCTGGATTTGTAGCCAGGAAGTGAGGGGTCCTTCCGCAGCTGAACAGGTTTGTTAGTAGAAAGAGGGGACAATAATTTTCCTACCGAGAACGGAAATGCTTTACAAATGCCAGCAGAAAAGGAAAGGTTGTAGATACCTTAGGTACAGAGGCTTAAACAATTACAGTTCAAACAGAGCGATGGCAGTAAATGTTTGGGCCCCTGGGACAGTCCAGTCGAGAGTCAGGGCTTGTCCCGCCTTGTGCTTGGGGTGCCCTGTCCAGTCCAGTCTCTATTCCAAGCAAATAGGAACTTGTAGGTTTCCAGGCCAGGCTCAGTTAGTGTCTGTCATTGGGGCCCCTCTGTGGTGGGTTCCTGCCCAGCCACTGCTGCTCCCCCGTAAGTCCCACATGGCTCTGTTCCACACATATGGTTCCTGGGAACTCCACTCTGAATTCAGCTTCTCTCCAACTCCCTGCTTGCCAAGCGGCTGCTGTTTCAGTTTCCCTGCAGCCACTTACTTGCCATGTGACTGCCGCTTCCTTACCTGGCCAGGAGGAAGGGGATGTGCAGAGGGGACTGATGGGAGTTGTAGTCCCCAGCTCAGCAGACCCATCATAGGAGTTTGGCCCGAGTTTCATTGCAATGTGCCCCTATATGTCTTATGCAGTGTGCTTTAATCTCCAGCTGTCACCCCTCGCACTGAATCACAGGCAGTGGATGCTGCACCAGGCAGTGCATCACTAGCGTCCAGTGCTGCTTTCACAGCATGGAACAGCACAGCTCTGTTCTTTAAAAATGAATGTCCAGCCCTTTTCTCTGCACGTTCTTCAGCTGCTTTTCCACCTCTGGAGAGAAGTCGTTCAAACCTAGCCTAGAAGACAAACAGAAAATATCCAGGGTTACCCGCCGGTAACTCATATCACAAATGAATAGGACTCTGCTATTGCTCTCTGTTAGGTATTTATATGGCTCTATTCTCAGTCTTAGCATATTTATCCGTGCAGCACCCCTAGGAGGGGGTGTAATCTACAGCGCATTAGCCCGCTGTGCACTGACTAGCCGTGTGAACCTTGCTACTGCATGATGAAAGCTCCCTAGTGCACTTTGACCTACACCCATTTCAAAGCAGAGCAGGTCAATGTGCACTAAGGAACTCTTAGCATGCAATAGTAGGGTCCGCACGGACACTTAGTGTGTGGCACACTGGTGCGCTGTAGGTATATACTCCAGCATGCCGCGCATTCACTGTTCTTCTAGACAAGTCCTATGGGTAAAATTTGCAAAAGCATTCAAGTGACTTAGGATCCCAAATCCCATTTTTAAACATGGCTCAGGTGCCTAAGTCTCCATGGAAGTCAACAAAACCTTAGTATCGTTTAAAGTCAGTTTTGGAAATGGAACTTTAGGGGCTTTTGAAGAGTTTATCCTAAGTGACTTGCCCACAGAAAGTCTGTGCCAGAGCAAGGAAATGAATGCTGGTCTCTCAAGCCAGCATCCTAACCACTGCATAATCTTTCCACTTGTTACCCAGCAACCCTGGTCTGCAGCACTACCATATTACTGGTTATGAGGGCCACAGAGACATGGAATATCTTTCTTCCATGATTAGTCTCTATGTACAGAACTCTACGATTTCTGTCTTTCCAAGGTGTAGAAGTTCTTTTCTGTGTCCCATATTGTTGCTACTCTAAGAGAACAGCTGTTTTCACTGCAGGAATCATTGTGTATTATTGTTATTTGCTAAGCACTGACAGCGTGCTTGGCATTATAAAAAACACAAACAGAAACCCAGTGTGCCAGTTTATACCATTATGTTCACAACTTTTACAACACTATGATAAATTTTGTACAAAGAATGCCTTGTGGGGTATCCTTTCAAAACACATAATCTGCTGAACATGATTATCCTGGTAAATATGTGTTTCAACATTGTATGTAAAGTTATAAGATTTTACTGCATAGCATTTCTGTAACATGCTCCAGAGTTAGAAAAGCGGGCCCAAACAAGTTTTTTAGAGACAAAAGACACACTGATGTCACAGCCAGGTATCAGCATAATCAGATGGCCTACTATGGGCTATCACCTAGTCTTCTTAATATATGCACAACATGCCTCAGGTGGCACGTGACCAGGATTCATCACCAAATTTGGTCCGCTGGTTGGATCATTAGCTTCCCTGGCCTGGGCCAGGTACTGATGGGGAATGCGACACAAATGCTGATCTATGCCCCCCATCACCTAGTTAAGCAACTATTCTTTGGCAGGAAGAAGGGAGTGAGCAAGAACTTTATATATTGACAATGAAACAGCTGGCAGTCATGTGTAAAAAGACTGGCTGTCGCCTGGACCCCAGCTGGAGATAATCCTCAAAGAGTGGAGTGGTATAAAAATACAGGAGACACACAACACAATTCACCTCTCTCCTCCTATCGCTACTCACGGCAGCTATAGTGCTTCAAAGACAAAAGGAGCATCATTGAACTGGGAGAGGGGTCCTGGCAGGAGGCTTTTCAGCCAGTACAGACTGCTGTAAGCTTTTGGTGAGAAAAAGAACCATTTTGCTTTTTTAAGTTCACTTAGCTTGTTAAGTTAGGTATTAGCTTGCGGTTTAATCTTTTTATTTTCTTTGCAACCAATTCTGACTTTTATGCCTCATTTCTTGTAATCACTTAAAATCTGTCTTTTTGTAGTTAATAAGCTTGTTTTATTGCTTTATCTATACCAGTGGGTGTCTGTTTGGGAATCTTCACTTGAGATAATAGGGCCTGTGCATATCATTTCCCTTTGATGCAATGGCAGACTTTCTATGAGCTTGTTGGGCAGAACATTTCTGGGGGACAAGGCTGGGACTGGGAATTTGCTGGTGTCGCTCTGCAATACAATTCATGAGTGGCTGGCATAGCATTCATGAAACATAGCTGGGAGTCATTTTGCATGCTAAAGGCTGTGTGTGAGCAGGACCCAAAGTGGTTGCTTTCACAGCAAACCAGTGTCAAAGGCATCCCAGGTTGGAGACGAAGGGGATACAGCTGTTCAACAGTCCAGATTGTACCCTGGGGAATGTCACACCCAGTCTTTCCCCTGAAGAACATGAAAACTACAAAAGGAGCCACAACTGCAGATGAAGAGGGTTTCCAGGAGGAATTTAACTGCAGAGTGCAGCAAGCCCAGCATACTGGGACAATGAAGACATTGAAGAAGTCGCAAAGACAAAGAGTGGGAGAGAGAAACAAAGAGCGCACCCTGGCAGAACGAAGGTGGTGAGGTGGATGTGCTACATCAGCATTTCCCAAACTGTGGGTCATGCCCAGGGGGTTTGCAAAAGGGTACCAGGGGGGTCGCAAGACTCCTGCGTCTCCTGTCCCCTGGCACTGACTGGGCTCAGCTCCCCACTCTGGGTGTTGCGGCCTGGCTGCTGGTGCACAGGGTCACAATGCCACTCACTCAAATTTAGCCTGGCTGCCCCCACATTGGGGGACCTGGCTAAACCTGAGTGGCGCTGCAACCCTGTGCGCCAGGGGCCAGGATGCAGAGTGGGGAGCCAAGCCCAGCCAGTCTTTTGGGACAACAGCTGCAGGAGCTACTGGTGCGGGGGTGAATGCAGGCTGGGCTCACTCTGCAAATCCCATCCCAGGCCTCCCATCCCCAGAAGACAGCACCTGACACCCTCTAGGGCCTCCTTTTCCCCCTCCCCCGGAAGCAGCACCTAAAACCCACCTGGGACTCCCACCTCTTGGGGGAAGGACCAATCCCACCTTAGCCTGGGCCCCCACCTCTCAGGCCCCTGGAGTCGTGTTAACAGATGTGAGTGCAAAGTGGGTCGGGGAATGTCAAAGTTTGGGAACCACGCTGCCAAGAGCAGAGCTTTAGGCCGGAGCAGCACTGGGGAGAGATGTGAAGTGAGACTCTGAGAGGTGATTGGGTTAAACGGGAGAGGCGTGATGGAGTCGAACTGGCAGGCCAGTCAGGTGACTTTGGCTGCATTCTGAATAGACCGGGGAGGGGCAGGACTGGGAAGGCACCACAGTGGTGGGGGTGGTATAAAAATCCAGAAAGCTGGGAGGGCAGAAAGCAGGAGGGTGGAATAGTCAGGAGTACGCCAGCTCAAGTCCCTGTGATCAATCTTTGTAGAGACAGAAAAGGTCCCTTCAATGCGATGTCCACACAGCCCTGTAAAGCTGCCAAACTCCCCCCCCCCCCCCCACAAGGCCTTCACAGGTGTTTGGCCACTGAGTCACTGGTCTCTGGCAAGGACCACCAAGACAGCCTAAAGACGGATGTGCAACGCCAACTCAGCTGGGTGGTGACAAGTGCTGAACGGACATCACTGGAGTCTGATTCCTCGGCAGATTCCCAGAACAAGCAAAGCACAGGAAGCCCTCATGCCATTGCCATGTGCACTGGCACCAGCCGGTGCCTCATCCCTTACCCGGCAGGAACTTCGAGTGCTGAGAGAACCGGCCGGGTTTGGCAGCCCATGTCTTCCTTGGTTTCTCTGCTGAGATTGCCAGCAGACCGGGGTGGGTGATGCCAGTTTGGGTACTGACTGTTGTGATGTGATACTTGTCCACTAGGGAGTGGTTAAAAGCACCAAAGTTTGTGACACGGATCACCAAGCAGCCATGGGACAGCAGTGACCTTTGGTCCCACCAACCAGGATTGGATCCATTCCCAGTCCCCTGAGGCATCTCTCCCCAATCAACCTCTCCATAACCAAGAATAAAGAAAGTACGCACCAGGTTTGCACAGGCAAAGGGCATATCAAGAGGAGAAAAGAAAACAAATTTGCTGTGTCTGCCCTGCAGGACGAGCCGGGGTCGCCACCTTACCTGATCTCAGTGAGGCTGGGGCACGTCAGGATAAGAAGATGCACTTCTTCAGCACACCGATCAGTGAACATATTCGCACTCAGGTTCAGATGCCGGAGGCTGGAGTTTTTGGAGAGAGCAGAGCAGAGGCTCCTGCAGGATTCATCTGACAAACCAGTTCCCTGGAGGCTGCAGCAGAACATCGGACACATACCTTAGAGAAAGGCTGCAGCACAGCATTGACAGGGCTTCCTGCATTGTCTGGCTGCCGATGTCTATCTCTGTGTCTATGTCCATCTCCCCACCATCCTCACTTTGCCTCCCTCTGCCTCGCTTCCTCTTTCTGCTAATCTCACAACGTATGCAGAATCACACAGGTTTAACAAATCTAAAGCTGGCACGGGGGCTGTATCCATATTAGCAGGGACTCTTCACCATGCTAATTCCTAATCCACAATCCACTAGATGCATAGACTCTCAGACCAGAAGGGACCATTAGGATCATCTGGTTTGACCTCCTGCACAACATAGCCCAGTGGTTTTCAAACTTTTTTTCTGGGGACCCAGTTGAAGAAAACTGTTGATGCCTGCAACGCAACGGAGCTGGGAATGAGGGATTTGGAGTGTGGGAGGGGCTCAGGGCTGGGGCAGAATGTTGGAGGTCAGGGCTCTGGGCTGGGGGTGCAGGCTCTGGGGTGGGGCCAGGGATGAGGGGTTTGGGGTGCAGGAGGGGCTCTGGGTTTGGGGGGGCTCAGGGGTAGAGCAGGGGGTTGGGGTGCGGGATGGCGTCAGGGCTCTGGGCTGGGGGTGCAGGCTCTGGAGTGGGGCCAGGGATAGGGTGACCAGACGTCCCGATTTTATCGGGACTGTCCCGATATTTCCTTGTTTGTCCCGCGTCCCGACCGACGTGCGGTCGGGACACTGGACAAACAAGGAAATGCCCCGGAGCCTAGAGCCCGGAAGTGCTCGCACCCCCCCCCCGCCCCGACTCCGCCCCCTCCTCCCCCGATTGGCTCCCTCCCCGAATCCCCGCCTCTTCCCCGGGCTCACCATTCCCCCTCCCTCCACAAGTGCTGGAGGGAGGCCCGGGAGACGCAGGGGAAGCGCGGGGCCGGGGTGAGTAACAGTCCGGCCTGGCCCCGAGCAGGCAGGACTCAGTTGGGTGGTTGGGAGAGGAGGGGGGCGATCCGCGGGGCCAGGCGGCGGCTGTTGTTGTCCCCCCGGGCAGCGGGACTCGGGAGCAGCCGCTGCTGCAGCTCCCACTGTCGCGGGGGAGGAAGCGGCCATGGCACTCCGCGGCTGCGGCGCCTCCAAACCCCCCGAGCCGGGGCCTGCTGCAGGGACCCAGCAGCGCGTACGCTGGGCCCAGCCCCTGGCCAGTCGCGTCTGGGCTGCTGCCCAGCTGGTGCTATCGCGCGGCGGCCCCGAGGCGGAGGCATCGGCAGCCCAGCCCCATTCGTTCCCCTGCGGGACGGGGGGGCTGGGGCCTGCTGCCCCCACTCCAGGGCCACCGCGGGATAGCACCAGCTGGGCAGCAGCCCAGACGCGACTGGCCAGGGGCTGGGCCCAGCGTGCGCGCTGCTGGGTCCCCGCAGCAGGCCCCGGCTCGCGGGGTTCGGGGGCGCCAGAGCTGCAGCTGCGGAGCGCCATGGCCGCTTCCTGCCCCCGCGGCAGTGGGAGCTGCAGCAGCGGCTGCTCCCGAGTCCCGCTGGCCGGGGGTGAGAACAGCCGCCACCTGGCCCCGCGGGCCGCCCCCCTCCTCTCCCTACCACCCAACTGAGTCCTGCCTGCAAGGGACCAGGCCGGACTGTTACTCACCCCGGCCCCGCGCTTCCCCTGAGTCTCCCGGGCCTCCCTCCAGCGCTTGTGGAGGAAGGGTTTTGGGTTTTTTTGGCCCCGCTCCCCGCCACGCCTCCCCCCGCCCTCCCCCCGCGTCCCGATATTTGTCTTGGGTGATCTGGTCACCCTAGCCAGGGATGAGGGGTTTGGGGTGCAAGAGGGGTTCTGGGTTTTGTGGGGGGCTCAGGGCTGGGGCAGGAACTTACCTCAGGCGGCTCCCGGTCAGCGGCACGGCGGGGGGGCTAAGGCAGGCTTCCCGCCTGTCCTGGCCACGCGGACCAAGCAGGTCTGGCTCCTAGGCGGAGGCGCGCAAGCAGCTCCGTGCGGCTCTCGCCCGCAGGCACTGACCCCCCCAGCTCCCATTGGCCGTGCGGAGCCAGTGCTCAGGGCAGGGGCAGCATGCAGAGCCCTGTGGCCCCGCACCTAGAAGCCAGACCCGCTGCTGGCCGCTTCCAGGGTGCAGCACAGTGTCAGAACAGGTAGGCACTAGCCTGCCTTAGCTGGGCAGCACCACCGACGGGACTTTTAACGTCTCGGTCAGTGGTGCTGACCAGAGCGACCCAGTGCCTTGCAAAACACTGACATAGCCCATAGAACTTCCCAGAAACAATTACTCCTAGTGCTATAGCTGACCAGTGATCTGAGTATGTAGAAACCCCTCCATTTCCACTCCCTGCTGTGCTCACACCAGCACAAGATCACAACAGCCCCCACCGCTCTTTTCTGGGAAGCATTTTGCTTCTGGAGCCCAGGCATGATCAGGATTTTGAGCTCCTCTGGGCTGGGATTTCAGAGCGGTGCAAATTTAATTGATCTCTCTCCTGTGGCAGCAACTTGCTCATCAAGGCAGGGCTGGCCATTCCTGCCAAGGACAGGAGGAATGTTTCACCTTCCCTTCCCCTGGGCGGTTTCCTCCTCAGGAGATGGGACCAGCATATAGAATCCTAGAATATCAGGGTTGGAAGGGACCTCAGGAGGTCATCTAGTCCAACCCCCATGCTCAAAGCAGGACCAATCCCCAGACAAATTTTTGCCCCAGATCCCTAAATGGCCCCCTCAAGGATTGAACTCACAATCCTGAGTTTAACAGGCTAATGCTCAAACCACTGAGCTATCCCTCCCCTCCTTGTGAACCTGACAAGATTTTTTGTACCCTTGTGAATCCTTGTTTCTGTCTCACCCTCTCTGACATGATCTGAAATGATGCTTATGCCAGGAAATGGGTGAAGGGCTTTGACAGACAAACACAAGTGTCTAAAGGGGAAGAGCAAACACCCTGGAAACCTTTAGTGCCCTAGAGCAGAAGTGTCACTGTCAGACTGATACTTACCCTAATTTCCGAATCTTGCACTCTGGGGACTCAAACACCCTGGATAGGTAAGAAAGGCCCACTGTCCGCAGTTTATTCTTCTTGAGTTCAAGACGCAGGAGGGTCCGGTTTTCCGCGAGGGCAGATGCCAGTTCTTCACAGCACTGTTCAGTGAATGCGTTCTTCCCTAGGCTAGAGAGCAGACAGGGAGAGAAGGAGCCAAATGAATGAGAGAGAAAACCAAGAAAAGGTAAAGAGGAGAGAGAGAGAGAAACTGTCAAAGTCAGGAGGAGGAGGAGTGAGAATAAACAGGAGAACAGAACAAAGGGACAAGGAGCTGACAAATCAGAACAGAGGTAGGAAGGAAATGAGAGAGAGACACAATGGGAGAGAGGCCCAGAGAGCAATCAGCCAGGCAGGGGGGAGGAGACCCATCAGAACCAATGGCACACAGATGGGGATAGGATACAGAGGCCACATGTGCAGAGAGGGCAGGAGCCCAGGGAAGAATGAGGCTGAATTAGGAGACGGTTACGTTAGCTTTTCGCTTAACACGGGCTCTGCACTGCAGCACTAACAGACTGCTACTGGAAGCCAAAGCGTTTGCATGCTGGGATGTGATTCTGTCTTTGGGACTCTAGCAGAGTGACCTACTGAAATGCAATCATGCGCAGCCCCAGGAGAGTGTAACATTGCACTATAACACACTACAGAGTCAACTCCGCAGTGAGGGAGGAGGGGTGGGGGACAGGCCTGGTGAACTAGGGTCTGAGCTGCATGCAGCCAAGTAGGAGACCCAGGTTTAGTTCTCAAACTCACCCTGTCACTCCCTGGCCCTGCAGGGGGAGCCCTGTGGGAGCAGCACAGCTGGCCCCAGGAGGTGGAGAGGGATAAAGCACAAACCACACTACCGACCTGAGGAGCCAGCCTGGCAGGGAGGAGACCCAGACAGACCTCTGAGCCAGAAGGATCTCAAGGGGGATGGGTTACAGCTGGCAGAGTGAGCGGCCCATTAGTGACCACAAGCGCTCAGGAGGAGCTGGAGTTCACAGGTCCCTGGCCTGGCCACTGCTGGGACATTGGTTCCATGTAACTCCAAGGGAAAAGAGCCATGTACCAAATCGTCACCACAACTTCCTGCACATCCTGGATTTTCCCTGGCCATCCCCCATCCCCCATCCAATTATCAAACAAAACAAAACAAAACAGACAATGGCCCAGGAAAAAATGGCAGAGCCCCAAGCTTATCATTAGGCCTTATCTCCCATCCCCATGGACACAGGCTGCAGGCCCCATGACACTTCAGAACATGAAATACATTTGAAAATGAGCGATACTGAATTACTCATGAGACACGGACCACGCAGTTACCTCAGAGCCTCTAGCCTACAGTTCTGGTGCTTTAGGGCCTTGCAAATATCCTTCATTGTAGGATCCTTCAGATCATTATCCAGGAGACTGGTGGGAAATTAAAGAACAAACCATTTCAGGCTGGATACGGAGACAAATCTGCAAAGGCTGCGGGTTTGGAAAGCTGGATGTGCTATGCAAATTACACAATGGAGGATTTGCAGGTTTGTTCAATATGCATTACCTCATTTACATCAATTCCAGACCCATCAAATCCTTCCACTGCTCGCTCCTCCTCCCTCTCCAATCCATAAATCCTCCCTGCGCTTCACAATCCCCTCTTTGAGCTTCCTCCCTGTCTCCTGGCTCTCTCTGGCACCCCAATGGCATTTCCCCTATTCGCCCCGGTTGGCTCCCCACTCTCCTCTCACTGGCTGCGCTGCCCCCACTCACACTGCGCTGCGCTCAGAGGGGTGACTGCAGCACGTGCTGACGTGATCCAGCTAGCTCAGATAACAGCAGCAGCACGGACTGTGCACAAGTAGCCCACGCTGCTGCGGCTTCACCACTGTTGTCACTTGAGCTAGATCAAAGCTAGCTTGGGCACGTTGACATGGGCTGCAGTCACACCTCTCAGCACAGTGTAGACAGACCCTCGGCGTGCTCTGAAACCTGCGCTGACTCCCACCGCGCCTAGCGCCTCCTCAAGTCCCCCCATCCACATCCAGTGTCCCCCTCCCTGAGCTACCTCTGCCTAAAGCAGGGCCCCCAACACGCCCACAGCAACACCCTACAACACACGGCACAGTGTCATCTAGCCATAGCTCTGTGGCTGCAGGCAAGGTGGGGGCTGTGCTCTGTGCAGGGTCTCTGATTAGAGTCCTCCCACGGTGGGGTCTAACCATAGAGACACAGCCTAGAGTGCCTCCCCACCGCTCTGTGACGTGCCTAATTGGGAGAATGAAGCGGCTGCTCAGGACCAAGGCTCCTGGGAGCCTCCAGGCCAGTTGGTGCGGGGCTGCGATCAGTGCTGCGCCCCTGGGCTGAGCTCTCTGTTCATTCCCGGGGGGCAGCATGATACAGACAGGCTGGGTTCTGCCAGGACTTGCTTTGCTTTGGAGGGCTTTGCTTCAGCCTTCTGCAGACCATCTCCAGCCCAGAGATCCTGAGACAGCTAGGAGAGAATGAAACCAGGTCCAGCCGAACGGCATTGTGCATTTCACCAGCTCCTGCACCTGAGGACACTGATCAGTGAAACCTCCCAGCCACCAACCCTCCCACCACACGCTACCGCAGTGTTGCTATTGTGAGAAGGGGAAACTGAGGCTCAGAGAGGGGAAACGACTTGCCTAGGATCACACAGTGAGTCAGCGGCAGAGCCAGGCAGAAATTTGCGCTTTAACTACAAACCCATCCTTCCTTGCAAGAGCACAGCAGAGGGGGAGCTGCACCTTCACCTTCGCTTGCACCGCAGCTAGCGGGAGGGACTTTTCATCCTGCAGGCTCCCAAAGTGCAAGGTCTGATCCTGCCCTTCCTGCCCACCCAAAGCTCCTGTGAATTCAGTGGAAGCGCTGGGTGCACAAGACAAGCAGAACGGGGTCCCATGGACGCAGACTAGAACTGACATGCAACCTGCTCTGCCGAGATGGGCAGGAGCTACAGCGCACTACAACTCGGTGAGGAAGAGGAATTTGTCTGTCTCAGGACACCAGGGCAAAAGCAACAAGGACACTCAGAAGACTGAAGACTCCAACAGAAGAGACTGGCCCAGATTTAAGGGACAAACCTGTATACTAAGGACTACAATACCCAGTGGGGTGAGAAAAACTGCTTAATCTAGATGTTGCCCAGTCTAATAGGGTTGTAAAGGCTGGTGTATATCCACAGTCCATTGATGAAGTGGTGAACCAATTAATAAGTTTGCACTGCTCGTCTTCAGCACTGCAAGACGGTATATTCCTGAGGTACAAGGCTAGGAGCTGGGGGGATTTGGCTGGTGCCTTTCTCTGTGTGATTCATGTATGGCTCTGGGAGCATTCATGCAATCTAGCTGGGTGTGGGGCTCCACATGGGGTTGTTCTGAGAGATAACAGCACCTGGAGGGGTTTGCTGCTTGTTGCTAGCAAAGCATTGTGAGAAACAGCTCAGGCTGGTGAGTTAGGGGGCACAGCAGTCTCACAGTTCCAGCCTGCACCCCGGGGATCCCATCACACCCTGTTCTTAACCAGAGTGCCTAAGGGCCTTTACTGTCCCCTCAGAGCCTTGGTTGTTAAAGTTTGATTCATAAGAAAAGCCAGACTGGGTCAGAACAAAGGTCCATCTAGCCCAGTTTCCTGTCTTCCGACAGTGGCCAATGCCAGGTGCTTCAGAGGGAATGAACAGAACAGGGAATCATCCAGTGATCCATCCCCTGTCGCCCATTCCCAGCTTCTGGCAAACGGAGGCTAGGGATACTCAGACCATGGTTTTGCATCCCTGCCCATCCTGGCTAATAGCTATTGATGGACCTTGATTCCAAGCACACACATACAGTAACATTCTGGAACTCAGTGTATCTCTTTGGAATGGAAGGACAGCTAAGCGGATCCCCCTGGGATTTGAATCTATGATGCCCCAAGTAATTCAGACCTTATTGTTCACTTTGTCGCCCCAATTCCTCAGCTGTAAAAGCTGAGCTCCCCCAAGAGCAGCACTAACCAGAGCTGCAGGCCACTGTCCTATAGAACCTCCCTGTACTTTGCCAGTTTTAAAGTTACTCTCTGGTAACATCTCGGGGAGGGCGTTTTAATTCCATTTCCTTTCGAATTTTTACAAAAAGCTGCAGCTGCCACCAAAAACCCCAACGATCACAGAGATCGCAGCGGGAAGGACACCAGGGCGTCCTGCTACTTTGCAGGTACAGGAGGTAGTTTGTTTTGTGCACAGCAGGAGCCTGAGGGAGGAGAGCTGCGGGGAGACGTGAATGCTTCCTCCATTGAGCTGGACTCCAACCTGATTCACATTTGGCTCTCCTGGTGGTGGAGCAATTTTATCCCAGGGATGAAGTTCTGGGAAGAGGAAGGAATTCCCAAGAGTGAGGAGGAATTCCTGCCACACCACTGCTCCGGAGGGTAAGTATCAGAGAAACACCTACACTGAACTCTGACATGTTGGATGGAGATCCCTGTCAGGGCAAAGAACTCTTCCAAACTTGTCTTTTTCAGGAAGCTCTCATTCCCACTACGTGATAATAACACAGTAGCTTTTCTGCCCTAAGGATGCCAGGGCATGGGCACGCCTTCTACCAACCCCCCAAAGAGAGAAACTTAATAAAAGCTTAAAAAAATCTAAAAACAAAAACCCTTCTCCAAGCAGAGTTTTGACTCTGAAAATAGAGAAGTGCTGGAGCTTCATGACGTTCAGACTAAGGACTTCACTATTGCTATAGATTTCACGCTGAAGGTGTTCACATACTGTGATGATGGGTGCCAGTATAAAACCCTAAAAACCAGATAGACGATTCTACTTGTGGGTCTGTGGATCACTAGTGATCCATGGAGCCCTTCCTTGGAGGTCTGCAGAATTAAATATTTGGGAAGCAAGCCTTAGGGAGGTGAGATGTTTGGTCCATGAAATGACTTTTCTCTTGCAAAATGGGCCAAAAGTGAAATAGAGGATGACTATAGCATGGGCTTGGATCTTGTATGTTACAGAATGGTGTAATGTCCATATCTGTAACACTCTTGGGAATCACCATCTACCTGACAGCATGGCTGAGGCCACTGACACGTCAAGTCCCTGATATTTTAAACTTTACACATGACCTCTTTTCCTACCTCAGTTCTCTGACTTTGTGCAGCTCAGGTCTGAGTCGCTCCAGGCCCTCGTTCTGGATGAAGCAGGAATCTAGGGTTAGGCGCTGTATTTCTTCACAGCAACTCAACACATAAGCAAGGACTGTGCAATCCACCGGCATGAGGTATAAGTCAGAGAAGTCCATATGGGCAGCTTTACCCACCACATCCTGCACAAGTTGGCTGTTCTGAGATTCAAAAAACAAATTGAATACGTTCATCAGCCTCCTCTTCCCCTCAGGCTCTTCTGGGCTTTGCAGGTCCTCATAGTTCATCTCACTGAGCCATCCAATAACCTTACGAGTTGCCTCTGCAGAGAACTTCCCCACATATTTCTCCAGGGGCATCCTGGTTACAGGATGGGAGAGCCCAGCCAGGAAGCGAGAGAAGATCTCATAGTCACCTTCCTTACAGGACCTGGCTTTAGCCATTGTGTCTCTGAACTTGTCCTCCTTGTAATCTAGGTAATGCACGAGGGCAGCGAAGAACTCCTGGATGGTGAGGTGAAGGAAGGAGTAGGTCACCTGGGAAGAGTCATCAGTTTGAGGGTTCTCCACCAAGAAGCCAGTGAGGAATGGAGAAAACTCAACATTGAAATCCTGTAAATACTTCAGATCAAAGACTAGAATGTGGTTTGTGATGCCGTATTCAGCCAACCATCCGACCCTTATCAATGTATCTCGCATCTTCTGAGGCTCAGGCCGCTCCTGGGTGTGATTGGCCATAATATGGGTGACGTAGCTCACAAAGAGCTGGATCACTGTTTTGGGTGCAGGCTGTGGTTTCCCTGCCTTGGGTGTGAAGCAGGGTTTCAGGGCCGTGCATGTGATCCAGCAGTAAGACGGGTTGTAGCACAGCGTGTACAGAACCTGACTGTCCCTCACATACGCAAAGGCCTCTCTGGAGACTCGCTCATCTCCAAAGAACACGGAAAAGTATCTTTCCCTTTCCTTGGAGAGGAAGCCCACGATACTGGCCACTCTATGGAAGATTCCAGGCTCCAAACTGGTCAGCTTGCTGGGGCGGCTGGTCAGCAGCACAGAACATCCCTTCAGCAGAGTCTGTTTCAGCAGGCTGGCAACAATCACAGTAACTGGCTTCACATCCCCTGGATTCATACACAGCTCATGG
This sequence comes from Chrysemys picta bellii, assembly GCF_011386835.1. Classification (NCBI taxonomy): domain Eukaryota; kingdom Metazoa; phylum Chordata; order Testudines; family Emydidae; genus Chrysemys; species Chrysemys picta. The sequence continues at coordinate 14,362,853 of NC_088810.1, forward strand.
GATCCACTTCTGCTTAATTTCAAATCAGTCTTGCTCTCATCCAAGCCATCAAAGATGAAGAGCAACTTCTCAGGGTCTTCCAGGACTCTAGAGAGCTTGTCCCGGAGGTGTGGATATGTTTGACAGATCAGAGATTCTAGGCTCCTCTTCTCAGTAATAGTGTTCAGGTCCCGGAACTTGAAGAAGAAAACAAAGGCAAATTTCTGGTAGTGCTTCCCTGTTGCCCAGTCAAAGATGAATTTCTGCACCAGGGTTGTCTTGCCCACGCCGGCTACTCCGCTCACCATCACAGATAGGGGGACACGGCGGGATCGAAAGCACCAGCGGAAGAGCCGGTCAGGGGCGATGTGCTCCAGCTCACTCTTCATTCTCCTCTGGAGGCGATATTCATTCAGCTCCCCAGCCGCGGCCAGAGCCTCATGCTCCTGGTGTGTCTGCTTCTTGAAGTGACAGTCTGAGACCACCTTCAGCTCCACATAGTGGCTAGAGATGGAGGGAGGCTGAAGTCCCTGTGACTTTCCTGAGCTCCTGTTTTCCTTCATCATCCATGTCAGGTCACAGAGATTATCTTTGTGCTTTTTTTGGCAAACTGGAATGAAGAAATGTGTTGAGACAGACATGGCATGAACCCAGACAGCCCTGTCTCTTACACCCCCCCCCCCCTCCAGTCATATTTCTCTCTGTCGTTCCCATTTCAGACCTCCCCCCTTACTGCCCATGACCATGTGCACCTGGAGAGATTCCAAGCAGAAGCCTGATAGAGACACTTTTCTTCTCATTTATATTCTAGCCAGATACCAAGCTGAGGCGTGGACAGATAAGTAACTGCTCTGATCTCACATCTTTGTCTTCCCTCTGCCCTTTCCTCTGCTGAGTCAGATCGTGAATACTTTCTGGTTTACCCTGGAACTTGCACTGAGATCCAACAGGATGGCATCAGGTTTCCTGTTCCAGCTTGTGTGATTCAATGCCAGCAAACCCAGCAACTCTGATAGATCTAATTTTGACCATAGCTGGTTCCGTGTGCCTATAAAATAAGGATCCCTGGAAGTGCAGCTGCGGTGTAGCTGAAGGAGAGCAGAGAAGCCCTGGCACTCATGCTGAGCTGCCCAATGGATGCCACTGCAGTTCAATACATGCTGAGCCAATTTGAGCCCAGCTGTTCTGCGCTTGCACAAGGGGAAAGGGTGTCAGAAGCCTTCCTACCCCTACACCAGCTGGACACAATTGTAATGGCACAATTCTCCTGCTTCCTCCTCCTGCTGCCTGCACCTTCTGGGACACATGAGACCCCTATAGGGGCTCAGGAGGAGGCAGGGCCATGGCCCTGTTCTGGGTACTCTGGCTAGCAGAGATGGCTGGGCTCACAGTGCGGGTAAGCTGCACGCTCTACAGGGGTATTTCCTCAGACTACTGGGGAGCTGTGCCCCACTGAAGCTGACCCTGAATCAAGCGGTTCTGTCCCAGCCCCAGTACAGATCAGTGCCCATAAGGCATGACTGAGCCCTTTATTGGCATGAACAGGGATGAAATTCCATCACGGTACCTTTCAGTTCGGCATCAAGAGTATGTCCATTTTCATTCAGGAGATTTTCCTTTAACAGATTTTGACCTAGAGAGAGAGAGCGAGAAGGCACAGACTATGCTGTTACGTAACATGGGTTATGGTTACAAATATGGCCTTAATACCATCACATTTCACTGTTCTGGGCTCTTAGTTTTACCTCTTTATTTAACATCAGCAATGCCACACTGAGTTTCCCTTTTATATTTATTACAACTGAATCTTGTTTCCTCTCTACTATGAGAGAGCCTGCAGGTATGCTGGGCTCATCTCCACATGGCTGGTAAAACCAGCTCCCACCCTTGTGCAGACATGAAGCCGTGTCTGAGATCAGGACACAGTCCTCTGTCTCCTGACCATCTATTTCCTGTTCTCTTTTCATGCTCATCACTGCACTGTAGGAGCTGCTCTCTGCGGAGCAATCTCTCTACAGGCTCCTTATCCATCCAAAAGGGGTTCCCTCTTCTGCACAGATCCTTCTTTCTCTCTGCTTGTGCCCAGCTCTGGTCACACTTGCTTTTCCCCAGCTCTCTGGTCACTTGTTCATACGATTCCTATGGATTCCCCCCAACATAGCCTTCAGGGAGGCTAGCCCCCAGCCCCACCGCTTCCGCACGAGGGTCCCCCCCGGTGGCTGGAACTCCAAGCCTCCCACCCTCCCACCCCAACCAGCCAACCCAAGCCCCAGGCCAGCCCCAGCCACGCCAGACAGCTGCCCGAGCCCCTGGCCAGCCCCAGACAGTCCAGCACGAGCAGCCCCAGCCAGCCCTGGGCTGGCCCCAGCCACCCCAGCCCTGGCCTCAGCTACCCTAGCCCTGGGACGGCCTCAGATGGTCCAGTCCGAGCAACCCAAGCCATGCTGGCCAGCCGACCCGAGCACTGGGCCAGCCAACCCCAGCCACCCCGAGCCAGCCCGGGGCAGCCCAAGTCGTGCTGGCCAACTGCCCCAGCCCCGAGCCGGCCTGAACAGCCCTGAGCTGGCCTGGGCCATCCCCAACCACCCCAGCTGTGCCGGACAGAGAATGAGAAATGCAACACGCCTCCCGTCCCGAGACCCCCAGCCACCCAGCGGAAGAATGCTGAGCTTTTTATATGCGCCATGCAGGTTCCGGGGCCGCTGAGGATTCATCAGTAATCTCTCTGGAGTCCAAGGAGATGACTGATGAACCCAGGAAGCTGAATAGCAGATACCGCCTCCTCAGCCACCTCAGAGCCTGCATGGTGCATAAAAATAAGCAAAAACCTGCAACCCGGCATCCCGCGGTAGCAGCTGCACCAGGGAAGGCTAAGCCTATTATACCCACCGCCTATGCCCCCGATTCTGTGCGATGGGTACGTTACCATTCTGAATGATTTCGTCCAGCATCCCATGGAGATTGGGGTGAGCCCACCTGCTCTGCAGAGCAAACAGACACGTCCAGAGACCCAGCCCTGTGGCCTGGTTCATAGCCAAAATGTCATCGGCCAGCTTCTCTGCAGTGCTGGCTGAGTCGTGGTTCCTCTCCCAGTCATGGTAATCCTAAACCACAGAGGGACAGCAGAGGAGGAAGAGTCAGAGTGGAATGTAGCTGCTAGAATGGAATCAGAAGAGTGACATAATGCTGCACGGCCAAGGGCCACTTCTTAAAAGTGACCAACACCGTACCTGGCCCCCGGGTAGAAGGGAAATGAAAGGCTCTGCCAGGGCAGAGTGGGCTGGTGGGGAAGTAAAAGTGGTGGCGTTTTGTTGCTATGGCAGAGATCTGGGTTCATGTCTGACTCCCCGTTGCGTTTAGTCCCCAGATCAATGCAGATTGGGGGGCTGTGCAGCATCTTCCTGCCCAGAAGAGGTCAGGGGCAAATATTGTTCTTACGATGCCTTCTCCTTGCCAGCTCGAAGTGTAATTAAGAGTTATCTTTGTTCCCTGCACACCTGGATCTAGAGATGTCTGGCGGGTGGATGCCGAGGGGCCTAGAACGGAGGGACAGGCTGAGAGCCCTCCAGAGTCCAAAATCTCAGTGGGGAACATTGGCACCTGCTCACTCTTGGAGGTATTTGAAAGCTGGAAAGTGCTGCACAACACAGTGTCCCAGCAGCCAGGGAACAGTCCAGAACAAGAGATCTCAAAACAGGCAATGTGAAGTGTTTGCATGAGGGGGTGTGTGTGTGTGTGTGTGTGTGTGTGTGTGTGTGTGTGTGTATGTATGTGTGTGTGTGATTACAATTAACCATGAATTACAATAATGATGAACTAGGGGGCAGATCTCCGTCACTCAGCTTGGGTGCTCACTTCTACACTGTATTTACCGTTCCTTGTGGTTTACAGTTTCTGGGATCTGTTGTTATATCTCCCTGGACCTCATGACCAGCATTAGGCTCTCTCCTGTCACCAACAAGGGACCAGGTCTCCATGGGGAGAGCACTAAGGTCCTAGAATGCCTGGGGCCTTTAGAATTCAGCTCCAGTAGCATTAGCCTGGCTTCCTGCAGGTCAATGAGCGGCGCCGTACCTGGGCCTGCTGAGCAGTGATGACACATCTGCTGGTGAGTTCCTGCAGCACAGTGAGAATGTCGTTCTCAATGACGTAGACCAAGTCGGGGCGGAAGTGCTCGCTCAGCCTCTTCAGCTCCCCAGATGTATAATTATCCAAGTGTTTTCTGAAGGCTACAATATTATCTGTGGAGAAGACCAACACTTAGACAGTATGGCACTTATAGCTTGGGGTGGGCTCATATCCACTCACTGATAACTAGCACCCTTATCTGAGACATCACAGCTACTTCAGATGCAACCTCTACCAGAAGGTTGCATTTTAAGGAGCACAGGTATAGAAAGGTATAGGAGCACAGGCCATGAGGGAGTTCACAGCAATTGCAGTGCCCGCCTCTCCCTGCAGGAGGCGCTACAGGGAATGGTGCAGGAGCAGGGTTGTTACAATGTCAGCACTGCTCTAGTCCCAGCCTCTCCCAGGAGGCGCATTCAGGAATGGGGCAGGCTCTAGCCGCGGCACTGAGCTTTACTGCAGGAGCAGTGCTGCTTTGCTCATGACGAGAGGAGCCCGTCGATCACACTCACCTTCGCTCACCGCAGCCCGTTGGTTGGAAGCCATTTTATTCACTCTGCTCGTGCGTCGCTGAGAAGTCTAAGGAGAGGGAAACGTACGTCACACAGAGGCAAGGAATGTCACTTCCATCTCCAGCTTAACAGCTCAGCATGAGGGAGGAGGAGCCATATCTACAACTGGGTCATTTTGCACTTAAATCTGGAATTTAGCCTCTGTGTTTTGTATGAAAATATCTATCTACTTCAGCTTTTCAGTCCCTAGTCTCAGAATAAAGCTTGGATTGTCTGAGGACTTTCAAATAAATCTGTTAATTAGTTTCTGAGTTCTATTCGGTTTTTAAAAACAGATAAGGCCCCTGCACATCACTCTGGCACACGTTACAGTTTGCTGCCCGAGGGCTGTAAAGAGGCAGTAGGGCCTCTATAGTTGTCGCGGACTAAGAGTGTCCACATGGGAGTTATACCAGTATAACGACAGTGGTGAAATTATGCAAGTAAATTTCCCCATGTAGACAAACCCTTTGAGCTCCTGATTATCTCTTACCTCTAGCTTAAATGCTACAGACTGCAGAAAGTCAGAAATGGGTAGAGCCAACTTTGATAGTGTGCCCTCCATCCAACACGGGAGTGGATTTTTCTAGCCCACTAACATTTGTGTTGCATTGCAGAGGAAGGACCTAGAGGGAACAGCGGCTACTTCCACAAGAATAAGATCTTCATGAAATGCCCCTGATGAATGTGGAGCTCTTGTGCCATCTTGGCGCTTTCACAGAGATCTGCTTTTTCCTGGAAGTAGCCGTTGCTGTGCTGGAGAGCTTTTCTTAGGCCAGGTCTACACTAACCCCCTAATTCGAACTAAGGTACGGAACTTCAGCTACGTGAATAACGTAGCTGAAGTTCGAAGTACCTTAGTTCGAACTTACCTTGGTCCACACTCGGCAGGCAGGCTCCCCCGTCGACTCCGCGGTACTCCTCTCGCCGAGCTGGAGTACCGCAGTCGACGGCGAGCACTTCCGGGTTCGACTTATCGCGTCCAGACTAGACGCGATAAGTCGAACCCAGAAGTTCGATCGCTCGCCGCCGAACTACCGGGTAAGTGTAGCCAAGGCCTTAGTCCAACAACCTGGGGAAAACTCTGTTGGTTCTGTTTAATCTACGCAAGCTGTCCCGACACAAAAACAAGGAAATGAAAAAATTAAGACACCTAAATGGTACATACCCTATAGTCCTGTACCATAATAGTGGTTCTCATGGTTACAAGGCTAGCTCAACCTCTGTCCCCTTGCTGCTGTCTCTGGGAGCACTCACCTCAGGCCTGGGGCCACTTGCCTATCACAGGTTGGAATTGTGGGAGGCTTCCACTCTTAGGCCAGGACTAGATCAGGCTACCCCAGGTAGCCAGTCATTATCACCCGTCAGGTAAAATTGGACTCTGGGCACCTGTGGTTCTTCCCTTCAGGAGCCTGTGACCAGTGATAATGACCAGCAGCCAAAGTATTTGTATTGAGCATTGGGGACAAAACATTAGAGAAAAGGATGTTAAAACAGACAACCTGAAGGCATGTCTACCTTACCCAAAGTACTACCACGCCATCACGGTGACTTGGCCAACAGTGTTCCGCAGACACCCCACAGTTTCCACGTCTAAGTGAATTCGCAACCTGGTTCCCCCAGGCTTCTGCAGTGTTGGCTAGTTTGGCACAGGCCAAGCCAATTCTGTAGGCTCAGCGGGGGATCGAGCCAGCTCTAAGTGGAAGACCACAGATGACCATCTTCTCCTTCCTGCCTGACCCCTTCCAAACAAGAACAAGCATCGCCATATTCATCACAGTGGTGCAGAGGCAGAAAAGCATCAGCCACTCCATTTTACAAATGGGGTAAAATGTGGGGTTGGACAAGGTCATTTCTAGCACAGCAGGGAATAGAACCTTGGTCTCTGAGATGGTAGATTCCAACCTCATCCACGTAGCACAAATCTTAGATCTATGCTGTTTATCACAGCTGTTTTAATTGTTGGGCCATATTCCCCTCTCAGAGCGAGGAGTAGAACCTATGATTCTTGACCCCCAGTTTTGCCTGCTTTAACCACTAAATCACACTCCCATCTCAGAATTAAAACTAATGGTAGCTTAAGTACAAGTGATCATGACTTGATCACATTTGTACTATGCAAGCAGAATGAAGTCCTGAAGTCCAGACCAGTAATACACCTCTACCCTGATATAACGCGACCTGATATAACACAAATTCGGATAGAGTGCAGTAAAGCAGCGATCCGGGGGGGGCGGGGCTGCGCACTCCGGTGGATCAAAGCAAGTTCAATATAACGCAGTTTCACCTATAACGCAGTAAGATTTTTTGGCTCCCGAAGACAGCGTTATATTGAGGTAGAGATATATATATATATACTTGATGCTTTAATGGAGCCAGTTTCACAAAGCTGAAAACAATTATGAGCCAAATCAGCTGGGAGGAAGAATTTAACCAGAAAAATGTGAATGATCATTGGGAATTATTTAAGAACACCTTACTAGTTGCCCCAAAAGCCACAATCCCATAACTGAGGAAGAAGGCTGGGCTGATTAAACAAAGATCTGGTTTAGAGGGGAAGTGAAGACAGCTATAAAAATACAAAAATAATATATAACAAGTGGAAAAAAGGGGAAGTTGACACTAATGAATATTAATCAGAAGTTAGGAATTGTAGGAAAGTGATAAGGGAAGCAAAGGGACTCAAAGAAAAATCCCTGGCCAGCAGAGTTAAGGACAGTAAGAAAGATTTTTTTTAATATATTAGGAACAAAAAGAATCCTGACAATAGTATTGTCCATTACTGGATGAAAAAGGTAGAATTAACAATAATAATGCAGAAAAGGCAGAAGTGTTCAATAAATATTTCTGTTCTGTACTCAAGGGTTCTCAAACTTCATTACACTGCAACGCCCTTCTGACGACAAAAATTACTACATGACCCCAGGATGGGGGACCCAAGTCTGAGCCCGCCTGAGCCATGCTGCACTGGGCGGGTGGGCCAAAGCCAAAGCCTGAGCCCCACTACCCTGAGCAGAGGGGCCAAAGCCGAAGACCAAGGGCTTCAGCCCCAGGCAGGGGGCCTGTAACCTGAACCAGTCTCAGGCCTCAGTGCCAGGTGGCAGGGCTCGGGCTTCGGCCTGGGCAGCAGGTCCCAGCAAGTCTAACACTAGCCCTGGTGACCCCATTAAAACGGAGTCGTGACCCACTTTGGGGTCCCAACCCACAGTTTGAGACCCGCTGGCTAACACAATCTGATGGCTGGAAGTTGAAGCTAGACAAATTCAGACTGGATATAAGGTGTACATTTTTAACAGTGAGGGTAATTAACCCCTGGAACGATTTACCCAAGGTCGTGGTGGATTCTCCATCACTGGCCATTTTTAAATCAAGATTGGATGTTTTTCTCAAAGCTCTAGGAATTATTTTGGGGCAGGTCTCTGGCCTATGTCATCCAGGAGGTCAGACTAGATGACAATGGTGCCCTCTGGCCTTGGAATCTATGACTGAGTCCCAGAGTTTTACGGCTGTTGTGTAACCCTCTGGCAAACTGTGAGTCGCTTTCCCTTCTAGTGACTACTAGGATAAACGCCTACTTTATGGCTCCCATCCCAAGGACTGGAGATCTCCCAGAGGGGCTGGAGGCCACAGAAAGCGAGCTACAGATGGCTTGCCAAGAGAAATAGCAACTGGCTGCAGGAGAAATAGCAGCTGGCCACCCAGGAGACAAGGCCTCCTGATCCTGATGCTCAGTGAGCGTGAGGGAGAAATAGAGACTCTGAGCGCAGAGCCCTCGCCAACGCTGAGAGGAAGAGGGGGTTCCCCAGACTGGGCTGGTGACAGTCAGAATTGTGAGACTGGCATTCAGAACTGTGGGGAACCCTCTCTGATATATGTGAATTTAGATGGAGTGTGTTTGTAACGTACTGGGGGAATGTGTTGTTTTGGTAAGGAGGGAAGTCAGTGTTGCCAACTCCACATAGCAGGAAGTCACCAGACAAACCCTGAAAAGTCCTTAGATGTAGCTGTTTAAGCACTCAAAAGGAGTCAAAAATGTCACTGAACAAAGTTTACAGAGAATTATATCCAGAGAATGCAACAGAGAATTATATATACACACACACACACTACGCAAACACATACCCAGGCGAGTATAGTCACAAAATCATTCATAAGCATCTCAATAGTGTTAATAAAATCCATTCCATGCTCTTCTAAAGTATTCCTCCCTTCTTCTGTACTCAGGTACTGACCAGCTGCTTCAGGCCTTGGGAGAGAACACGACAAACCATCACAGCTTTGTGCTGTACCAGAAGGTGCATGACAAACTGGAGGACTACCAACAAAAGCTCAACACGGCAACCCGAGATCTCTTATATTGCCGAAACTAGCAGTCTGCGTGGCCTGACGGGGCTGGAGTCCCAGCACCCGGGAGAGCTTGCAATGTTCTAAAATCATTGACAAGCAGCTCGATAATGTTAATAAAATTCATTCCATGGTCTTCTTACTACATTCTGTTGCACACCGGCAGCAACTACATCAGGAGGGCGCCCTCTGCTTATTGGGAAGGAAACTACAGCCCTCTGCTTATTGGGAAGGATGCTCTGTACTCTGCAACCCAGGCCGGCTGGGGTTGGTTAATTTCGGCCGACTCTTGCCAGCATGGATTTGAGCCAACAGGTTAGTGAAAGGGAGAGCCCAGAGCCAGGGGGAGGAGGGCATTCGCCTGGCCTGAGCTCAGCGCTGCAGGGAGCAAAGAAAGTAGATTTAAAAACAAAAATCCACTACCCAGACCCCTTCCGCCCGCTTCCAGGGTTTCATTTCTGAAAACAGCTGGGCAGCTAACCCCAGGCCAAGCCAGGGGAAGGAGTAAAGGGGAACTGAAATCAAGCTAGCTCCACCTTTGATCCTGTAATAAGGGCTTCGTTCCTGGACACACAGTGTCCCCTGCCCCACTGGGCACATGGCCCTGTCTCATCCCACCCCATCTTCCATCTGTGCGGCTCTCCTCACTGGCTAACCTGCCTCCCACCCAGCCCGCTTCATTAGCTGGCTTTCCCTGCCTGACCGGGTGTACTACCTACTACGGAGCTGAGAGAAAAAACATTTGGGTAAAAACAAGCCCTGGCTAACGTGCTGCTCTTTCCGAAGTGCACCTGGCTTTAGCAAAGTATTTAATTAGCCTCCACAAACTTATTTTCCTTGCCTGCAGATTCCAGTGATCTCATCCCAAGAAGCCCTGGAATGCGATTCCTTCCGAGGACATGCTCAATTGAGACATGATGACATTGACTTGGTGTGCAGCAGAATGTATAAAGAAGAGCACGAAATGGATTTTGTTAACACTATTGATCTGCTTGTGAATGATTTTGTGACTATACATATTGGTGATTTCTTTCTCTGAATGTCACTGTAGTTGGCAGTGAAAGTCGCTAGATTTGTCACTGGTCACTTTGACACTTATTTTCTCGCTAGGAAAACCAAAAAGTCACTAAATCTAGTGACAAAATAGCTAAATTGGAAACACTACGGGGCTGCGCTGCCCACCCAATGCTCAGACCATGCCGCCCGGCCACCCAGCGCTCCAGGGCTGGCTGCCTGGTGCACCAGGGTGGGGGCACTGCTGCCACACCACCTGGCGCTGGGGCCAGTAGTGGGGATGCTCTAGGCTCCTGCGGGGTAGGGGGGGCAAAAGGGGAGGGAGAGGAGAGGGGAGGGGGCCTTGGGCAGAAGGGGAGGGGCCAGGGGCTAGCCTCCCCCAACAGGCGGGTCACAGGCCGCCCATGACCTGACGGGCCAGCCAGCTCCAGTTAAAAGCACCATTGCACTCGAATTAAGGGTTTGTGTGTGTCATAACTATAAAGGGAAGGGTAACAGCTGTCCTGTGTACAGTACTATAAAATCCCTCCTGGCCAGAGACTCCAAAATCCTTTTCCCTGTAAAGGGTTAAGAAGCTCAGGTAACCTGGCTGGCATCTGACCCAAAGGACCAATAAAGGGACAAGATACTTTCAAATCTTGGTGGGGGGAAGGCTTTTGTTTGTGCTCTTTGTTTGGGAAGTTGTTCGCTCTTGGGATTGAGAGGGACCAGACATCAATCCAGGTTCTCCAAATCTTTCTGAACAAGTCTCTCATATTTCAAACTTGTAAGTGAACAGCCAGGCAAGGCGTGTTAGTTTTTATCTTTGTTTTCTCAACTTGTAAATGTACCTTTTACTAGAGTGTTTATCTCTGTTTGCTGTACTTTGAACCTGAGGCTAGAGGAGGGTCCTCTGAGCTCTTTAAGTTTGATTACCCTGTAAAGTTATTTTCCATCCTGATTTTACAGAGATGATTTTTACCATTTTCTTTAATTAAAAGCCTTCTTTTTAAGAACCTGATTGATTTTTCCTTGTTTTTAGATCCAAGGGGGTTGGATCTTGATCCACCAGGAGTTGGTGGGAGGAAGGAGGGGGGATGGTTAATTTCTCCTTGTTTTAAGATCCAAGGGGTTTGGATCTGTATTCACCAGGGAATTGGTGAAGAGTCTCTCAAGGCTACCCAGGGAAGGGAATTAGCTTTGGGAGTGGTGGCAGCGGACCAGATCTAAGCTGGTAGTTAAGCTTAGAAGTTTTCATGCAGGCCCCCACATTTGTACCCTAAAGTTCAGAGTGGGGAAGCAGCCTTGACAGTGTGTGTGGACTGGACTCAGATTAGGGGCAGCACTTGAGTTATAGCTCGAGTTAACTCTGCATCACAGCCAAACCCTGAGACTGAGCACAGCGGGTGGGAGATTTAGTCAGTGTGCAGACAGGAGACCCTGCCTGCATCAGCCCCCAAAACTGCAGGGCTTATCTTTCGAGAAAGCAGCTTCATGCATGGGCACGTGAACCAGCTCAACAGGCCGCAGCCTCCGGCAGCGAAAACTGAGCTGATCACTCACAGGGGTCATTGGATCAGCTGTGCAGAAACTGCAACCTTCCTGTTACGAGGCCAAAGTCAGCCCTGGTACAAGCAGGCGACTCCAGCGTGCTCCAGCCGTTTACGACGGGGCTGGATATAGGTCTGGGCCCCTGTGGAGAACCCTCAGGGGCGTCCTGGGGAGCAGGCTCCTTGGCTGAGCTCTTGCCAAGATCTCAGGCCCCTCGTGAAATGGAAAATCCAAAGACACACCCCCCCACAGAGCTCCCTTCTGCAGAGCCACCTCCCGCCCGGCACCTCACTTTCATTTTCATTCTGCCTCACACCCAGAAAGCTGCAGTTTGGGGAGATTCTGCTCCTCTCCTCTGATCCCAGCACTCCCGCTTGGGCAAGGAGGTGGGAAGAGCCCCAGGAAATCCTGTCACTTACTTTGCAGGCTCCAGGGAGGCAGCACCGTCTGCAGCAGATGTTCCCGGCCCTGCACCGTCTGGGTTGCCGGACTCCTGTCCCCAGCAGGAAGGAAGGCCTGGAGTAGGAAAGCCCCGCCTCTATGCACATGTACACTGCACGATTTTTGAGTCATGTGGAGTCAAACAGGGCTCCTAAAGCGAGGGGGCGGCTGCCAGCCAGGCTGGAGGATACTGGACTCAGTCACATTTTTAGGGTGAAAGGACAAAGCCAACCCACTAGGACTGGAAAGATCCCATTGTGACCATGGTGGGATAGAGGGGACAGTGACGCCGCCTGGACACCGCAGCCTGGCCGTCTCACTGCAGAACAGGTACAGCAGGGGCACCAACAGGGCAAGCTGCCCCACCGCACGCACTCTGCCCCGAGAGGGGTCATCCTCTTTGATACTTTCAGGCTGCTAACGCTGCCAGCCAAGGGGGCCAACTGCTGCCAGTCGCAGGATGGTTTGGGTCAAGTGGGCCCACTAGGAACTGGACTGAGAACCACAAACTCATTGCACTCAGGACGTCTCAGAGACCCATCATGCGGGCATCCCTAAGAGAAGGAGAACAGGTGTCAGAGGCTGCATGTATCAAACAGCCCAGGACTGCCATGTCCCCGCTGCTAGCAGCAAGGAGAGGAGGCAGCAGCCAGATGGAAGCTGACAAGGGATTCCTCGGTGCACTGTGGTCACTTTCTGCTGGCATGGATGGAACTGCAAAGAAAACCTACAGGCTTCCTCAGCCAGTGCAATTGACTTAGCAACGCTGCAGCCCTCCCACCCTGCCGGTGTCCCCAGGGTGGGGGCAGGAAGGTGGTGGTCAGGGTATCCTCGGGGGGCTCTTGCAGCCAGGTCACAAGCTAGGAAAGCGGGTAGTGCCGCTCTATTCTGTGCTGGGGGCCAAATGGGGGGACACAAGCCATCCCTTCTCTATCCCTGAGCAGGGCTCAGCACCTACCCAGGGGCTCATACATCCCTGCCTCCCAGATACATGTAGGCACCTCGCATGAGATCTGCAAAAGCATTCAACTCCAGCTCCACAAAGGCACTTAACGCCCATTGATTTCTCTGGGAGTTAGGAATCTAAATACCTTCATCGACCCGGGCCTCAGGGTTGACCTAACTCTGCTCCCAGGGAAATAGTAAAACTTCCATTGACTTCAACTGGAGCAGAGTCAAGCCAATACTGAGCACTTTTTGAAATCCCATCCCTTTGCGTATTCCCAAAGGACTTCCCTGGATACCTCAATCGATTATGGGGCAGGTGCCCAGCTCCTCCTGTCAGCACTTTGGCCATAGCAAAGGTTCTATGCCACCAGCATTTGCACTATTTCCTCACAAATCTCCTCTGTTTGGGGTTTGTTTTATTTATTGAATTAAGAAAAAAAAAAGCAGGTTTGTGCCCTTTTTTGCTTCTTTCTGGTGCCTGGAGAAGGCCTGTAGGGGTGAAGGGGGCAGCTCTGTCTGGTGTTTACCATGGAATGCCCAAAATATCAAATCTGAGCTTCCCTGGTTTTGCTGGAGCACTTCCCGGAGGACCCAGAAATGTGTGTTGGGAGCTTTCATAGCAGGAGTGTTGACCCTTTAGGAATCTGCCAACTGTTCATCAGGTGTTTGAGTCCGTGCTCTGGGAAGCTGTGCTGACACCCACAATGCAATGATCCAACAGCGGATGAAAGGAGCGCTGTGCAGGGATACAGCGTAGGTGTTTCCCTGCTAAACGATCTGCAGCGATTTGCACCATTACAAGGGCATATGGAGCAACCAACGTATACATACAACTGAAGTGCCTGTGTAACCCACACACCTTCTGGGTGTGGTGTTCTGTCCCAGCTAGTGGCACTGAGACCACTTAGAGAGAGAGTTAAATGAGTCCGCTCTACAGTATTACCTAACAACGAGTTGGCTTTTAGCTCATGCACTAAACTCCAGAGGTCCCAGGTTCGATCCTGCCTGCCGATGACTGGGGTCTGTCAACGTTGCAACTGTAATAACATAGCTGCAATGACATGGGCTGCACTGAGCCAAGTGATAATCTAGGAAGTTCAGCTTCAGACATCAGAACTACTGGGAGCCAGTCCTGCCCCTCTGGAACATGCCCTGCAGTCCCGCACAGCTGGGACTGGGGAGGCAGAAATCCAGCAGCTGTGGTTAGCCCAAATTAGCCACAAGGTGTCACTTTTGCTCTGCATCCGAAAATGCTGCTCTCCTGCAGTGACTGTCTGTCTCCTGTATGTATGTCCTGCCCCTTGCCCCTCTCCTGCTGCTGTTTGGGTTTCATTCCAACCCTTCTCTGATGGGTACTGCCAGCTGGCCATGACACCAGCCACACAAGGTGGCAGCTTGGTGCAATGAGCACAGGGCAGGTGCTGTGCGCCTCTGGTAGCAGCCCAGCAGGTTCACTGGCCTGAGCCTGTGCTTTTGCCTACCTACGGGCCACAATTTCATGTTTCCGAGGAACAGACGGACCATCACTGTTAACCTGGCCTGTGCAGTGGGATGGCTGCAGGGCTCAGCAGCCGGCATGGCCCGAGCCGGGGCAGACTCAGGCCTGGGCCAGCTGCTGTTTGCGGTCCAGACTTAGGGTGACGAGATAGCTAGTGTGAAAACCCGGGGGGGGGGGGGGGGGAATAGGCACCTATATAAGACAAAGCCCCAATTATCGGGACTGTCCCTATAAAAAGGGGACACTTGGTCACCCTGTCTGGGCGGGGCAGGCTCTGCCAGTAGCAACAAGGAGCTAAACACAGGGCCCGGCTAGTCACCAGCGGCTGTAATGCCCCCGCACACTCCCACGGGAGCAGGAGCAGGGAGCCTGGGCCGGGCCAGCGCAGCCCTGTCTGCGCGCGACGTTCCCTGGGGAGAAGCGGCTCAAAGCGGGGTCGGGCAGCGCCGGGAGGCGGAGTCAGCGCGTCAGACGAGGGGGCGGGGGGGGGGGGCGGATGCCGCGGGGCCACAGGGAGGGCTCAGCTCTCGGACAGTTACGCGAGACTTTGTGAGATTCGGGGACGGAACCAGGGCGCTGTTTCCCCATTGGTTGCTGTCTGCCCCGCGTGGTTGCTAGGAGACAGGTGTAAACAGAGCGGAAAGCTGCCGGAGGCGGCATGGCAACGAACTACAAAGCGGGGCAGGTGAGAGCTGGGGGGCGGGGACCCCCCGGTACCCTAATGACCCCGGCCCTATCCCCACACGAGACCCCACCGACCCCCACCCCCACCCGCCTCGCTGACCCCTGTCCCCCCCGCGGACCCCACTGACCCCAGTCCTACCCTGCCCGACCCCTCTTACATCCTCCATGGGTCCGACCAACCCAGGCCGTACCCCCCATGGTACTGCCCACCTCCCACGGGCCCCCCAGAGAACTCCCCCCCAACCTCCCAACACCCCCAGACCTCCCCACGGTTCTGCCCCTCAGCCCTACCTCTCCCAAACCACCCCCCACAGGCACCAACCTGGGGCCCCTAACCTGTCCCCATGCACCCCCCCCAACACTGCCCTAGTCCAAGCCATCTAGGTCCCCCAACACTCCCCTCAGGCCTGACACTCCCTTAGGTCCCCCACTAACACCCCCCCATTCCAACCTCTCCCCCAATGAGACAGATCCCTACACAGAACCCCCCAGAGAAACAATCTCTTCCCCTGAGACTGCCTCCCACACAGCTCCACCCAACACCTTCAGCTTTTGCCCCCTCAGGCTGCCCCTTTTCGATGGCAGGTCCAGCCTGGGCCCTGCCACCACAGCTGTGGGGAGCTCATGGCCAGGGCTTCCCACCCATGCATGGCCGGGAATTCGGAATCATGCCCACCCCCTTTACAGCAGAGGAAACTGAGGCCCAGTGGGAGGCAACTTGTCCAAGGTCGCAGTGCAGGTGTATCTAGGGTCCCTGGCTCCAAGCTAACCCATGGCCCGCTCCCAGCCCGAGCTCCTTCCCCCAGGCCAGGCTGCCTGCCCACTGGGCCATGCTGGAAGCTCATGATCTTGGTGTTTCTGGGTTGCTTCACAGGCTCCAGGGCCAGCTTGCATGCATTCCAAGCAGGAATAGGGTTTTGTGAGCCCTCCTCACCGCTGGCCCCCTGCTGTTAAGGGCACAAGGGTGTCAGTGCAACTGGATGGGCTGGAGAGATCTCTGACAGGGGAGGTGGTAGGTTTGGGAAATGGGCCATCCCAGACTATTTAAGCATACCCTGAGTATCTGCAGTGAGCGTAGGGTGACCAGATGTCCTGATTTTATAGGGACAGTCCTGATATTTGGGGCTTTTTTTTATATGGGCTCCTATTACCCCACACCCCCATCCTGATTTTTCATACTTGCTATCTGGTCACCCTAAGTGGGCGGTGGAACTCTCTGGCTCTGCTGCCTCTGTTTAATGGTCTGCCCCCTCTCTCTTTTGCAGTATGAGGATGCCTTCATTGCACAGAATTTGCAAAACTGGACCCTGCCCAAGCTCTACAAGGAGGTAGGACGCCTCTGCCCTCACCCTGCATTGCCTGCGCTCCCCTTTCACAGGGACGCATCTCAGAGCTCTCTGCAGGCCTCACTGTGCTGCAGCTGTACCTCACCTGTGCAGGAAGGGTGGCTGCACCATCTCACAACACAGCGCGCACCCAGGAGCCTCTTAGCCCAACGGCCTCCTCTGCTGTTCTTCCTGGCTGCTCCCAGTCAGGAGTTGTTAGCCTCTAACATGAGTTGGAATCCAATGGAAGGGTGTGGCAATAAGATAGTGTCAATAGAGCCAGAGTAATCTGGAGACAGACCCTGCCTCCCACTTGCCTCTGTGCTGGGATCACACCAGGGTGGGCCAGGCAGCCAGTTTGGGGACCTACAAGTTTGGATCACATGCAGCTGGGAAACCCTGTTTGCCCAGGCCCCAATGCTGAGAGCCAGGGTGATGGACTCCCGCTGCCCTCCCAGGCCCTCCCTCATAGCCCAGCCCCAGAGTGGCTGTTTCCGTCCATTTCTGTTCTGCCTCCACGTCAGCAGTTTAACCCGTTTTTTTCCTTCTGCCCTCAGCACCCCTCTGCCCGGGAAGGCTACACCCAATTTATAGCCAATGACCGAGGACACCTGCTCCCCACAGTGCCACGTTCAAAGGTGAGTGGGCTGCTTTGGCTCCTGTCTGCTAAGCAGTTTTCAGGGTTTGGAGTTGGGAGCCCAGTAAGTGGGCAAGTAACTATCTGCCTTGTCTCTGGTGCCCATCACCATGGTATCTAAGCCCTGCCAGGTACATCAAACCTGCACTGTGAAGGCTATAGGGAACTAAACTGAGCAGCAGAGTCCAAGCCCTGGGTGATCAGCTGGTGACAACTCCTCTTCCTCATGTCCCCTTGTTGAATCACATTGAGAAGTTAACCCTGAAGGCCCATGCCCATTAGCACTCAGTGCTGGTCCCGGCCCCAGGGAGGGGTGTGATCACGAACAGGAGGGGATGTGCCCATGAGCCCCCACTAGAGAGGGTGCTGCATTTTGCCCTTCCTGGCCTGGGTTTGAGGGAGTTCTGCGTGGGGAAGTTATTTTCTAACCATGAGCTAGGAAACCAGCTGGCTTTATGCAGGGCCCATCTTTCCCCGGGCACCCAACCCACTGTGCAGAGCCCACTCCTGGTAACACTAGCTCTGCCTGGTGAGGTGAAAGCCCAGGCTGTGCCTCCCTTAGAGAGGGTGCAGCTAGCCAGGGCCAGCATTTAGTCAGCCCAGGAAGTCGGTGCGGAGGAGCTGGGGGCAGCAGCTGGATTCCTGGGTTGTTCCTGCCCCCCTCAGAACTAGAGCTAGGGAAGCTAAAATTGTGTGTGAACCTGGTTGTTGCTGGATGGGTTTCCCTGCGGGGCAGGAAGCTTTGGGTAGTGGGGGTCTCACTGCCAGCTAGCAGGGTTCAGCCCCCTTCAGACATGGCTGTAGCAGGCCTTTGATGCCAGTGCAGACAGGGCTGCTCTGTCTCGGAGAGTTCTCAGGGCTCTGCTGCCCAAGACCAAAGCCATCTCCCCCCTGCCCTGCAGGCTTCCCCCTGGGGCACATTTATGGGAACCTGGGAGATGCCACTGAAGATTCCCCCAGCCAAACTGAACCTGACCTCCCGCTCGGCTGCCGCAGCCTCGCACCTCACGGACTGGATCCACAAGTCCACTGCACTGACCAGCGCCTGCAACGGCCTCCGCCCGCAGATCACTGGCAAGGTAGGGAGCCCTGTGTGCAGGGGCCGCACCTTCCTACAGGGAGCAGACAGCACCTGTTTGCTGAGGCTTGGCTTGAACCCTTGCAGAACAGAGTGTGGGGGCCCAGCCTGTGGGCCTCCTCAATGGGCACTAGGAAATGGCAAGTGTATATAACTGTTGGCACTAACCTGTGCCTGGCCTGACTGACACGAGGGTGTCTGGGTCTCTGAGCTGGGCAAATGAGCAGAGTGAGGCTGTGCCCCAAAATACCAAGGCCAGGGTTTATAAAGCCAGCTGGGGGTGTCCCAAAGGCAGATTTCAAGGACACTCTCCTAGCCTCTTGTCCATCCTTTCAGAGTGTATTTAATCTCCTGAACATGGCAGCCTGTGCTGTGCTGGGGAGGGGCTGACTCAGCTGCATGGCAAAGGCACCTCAATGGGCTGCCATACCCCCATCAGCAACCCACACACAAATAAAACCCTAATCTCTGTACTCAGCATAGCAGAGGCTAATGCTGAGGGTTCGTTCTCATCTCGCATAGTAATGTGCTCTGGAAACTGACAGCCCCTGGTATTTGGGGAGGTGCTGGGGGGTTTTCTCTGCTGGCTTGCAGGGCTGCATCGGCCAGTGTGATGGGGCTGTTAGGTTCAGTATAGCCTTGGTTGTGCACTCTGCCGTGGCAGCTTGGGGCGTGTGCCCATGCAGTGCTGCAGCTGTGCCAGCAGGGGGAGCTCACAAACCACAGCTCTCACTACTGCCAGTCTCCAGGTACTAAGTGGGAGCTGCCCAGAATGCAGAAATGCCCCTGCCCCAGCTGCTCCTGGTAGTGCTGAGTGGCATCTCTTTTCTTACCTGACAAACTCGCTCTTGCACAGAAGCCCATGCCCCAAGTAGGTAGGGACCTTTGACCTCTGCCCACATTGCCCTCCCAAGGGAGGAGCTGGGAACCCATAGACCTATGGTGGATGTAGGTCATGTTGGGTACACTACCCAGGGCAGGAAGAAGGGGCTCCTGGTAATAGGTAGGCAGGTCAGGCCTGACAAGTTTTCCCAGTGGCCAGAATCCCTTCTTGCACTCACAGGACACTGGCCAGCCCGTTTCTAAAGGGTTAACTTTGCAGCACTGACAGGAAGGTCTCCAATGCCGCTGGGGTCAATGATGGGAGCAGATGGGCCCCGGCCCTGGGTGGTGCTTGAGTGGCACCAGTTCATCCTCAGGTGTCAGTGGAAATAGCCCGTTCCAGCAGCACTGCAGAAGGGAAGGAGTTATCACCCAGCCTGGGGATGGACCTACTAGGAATGCGGAGACCCAGGCAGAGGAAGAACTGCAGCAAACCCTCTGCATGGGGGCCCAGGTGCAGAGCCCAACTGGCAGTAAAGAGCTTGCCTATAGTGCCAGCTCTGCCCTTCACATTCCTCTCCCCCTCTGGCTTCGCAGTGCTCCTCCATGGCACTGATGGCCTCTGTGCAGCACCCCAGCAGGGTTCAAAGCACCAAGGGCAGGGTTCAAACCACCATTGCGCTTCTTCCTCCCTAAACAGCCTCGAGAGCCTGAATCACACACGCAGCCCACAAAGGAGCTTTCCAGTAAGAACAGCCGAGCATCTAGCAGAGGCTCCCAGGGCCCCAGGTCCTCAGCCAAAATGCCCCCTGAAGAAGAGGCTTATCACAAAGGATCCACCCCCTCCAAGGTCCCACTATCACGCCAGCCTGGCTGCATGGATGTTCGAATCAAAGGAGCTACCTCCCAAGAGATCTCAGGTTCGCGCAAGCCAGGATCAAAGGAGGCTTGGCACAGAGGAAGCATATCATCTGAGGTCCCATTGTCACGCCAACCCGGCTGCATGGATGTTCGAATCAAAGAGATCTCCTCACCCAAAGTCCCAGCTTCCAACCGACCTCCTTCAAGGGAAGCTAATCCCAGGCGAGCCATCTCCGCCGAAGTCCCAGCTGCAAGTCGACCTGGGTCAATGGAGGCTAAAGCCAAAGGAGTCAGCTCACCTGAGCTCGTGGTTTCAGGTTGTCCTGGGTCAATGGAGGCCAATCCCAGGGGAGCCATCTCACTTGAGGCGTTGGCATCAGGCCGCCCTGGTTCAAAGGCTAGCGAAGCAGCTGAGACCCAGAAGAGGATGTCAAGGAGGGCAGCAGAGGGGAACGGGAGCATGTCACCCAAGATGGAAGGGTCAGCAAGATCCCAGTCCTGCCCTGAAGAAAGATTTGAGCAAACATTCAACTGAAGGTCAAAGCAAATTCTATGCCCGAGACACGAACGCTAATGAGATCAAGGACAAACATCTTGCTCAGCATTTCAAGCCTTCTGGCCCTATACTTTCTTCAGTTCTAGTCACCTTCATCCCCAGGCTGGAGGTGTTTCCTTTCCCTCCATCTAGTTGTAAATCTCAACTTTTAATCCTGTTTGTGAGCTAGATTCTTTGCGAGTAGGAACTCCCCCCCCCCCCCCCCCGGATAAGAGTGAGCCCAACCGACCCAGCAGTGACACAATCGACTTCCCAGCCTGTTGAGCCCCAAGGTCGGGGCTCTCAGACCAAGACGCTGCCTCACAGGGACATTCACCCATATGCACAAATTGCTTTTCAATCTGAGCATAGGAACAAAACCAGCCAGGGCTGATGCCCAGGTTGGCAAGAGGGTGGCTGGTTCTGAAGGAGCCCAAGTGATGCTGATGATTCGACAGTACCATGTGGCCAGCGTGTGTGTTCATGGTAATCAACACAAAAATAAAACTAAAAAACAAAAACAAAACAAAACAAAATCTCCCACCAGTTTTCATTTACCATCATTAGCATCAGTGGCAGGCCATGGGCTGACATTCACCATCCACTCCCACAAGCGTTAGCACCGAGGGCCATGGGCCAGCACACAACCTTCACTCCCACAAGCATTAATGCCAAGGGCCTTGAGCCGGCACTCACCCTCCATCCACCATGGCTCCTGACAGCATGCTTGGTGCTGCAGCATCAGATCATGCTAGAACACAGTATGCCTTGCCTCTTGCTCTCCATGGGTCACGTCTAGGTTCTAATTGCAGGGGGGCTACAATCTTCTCCATTTCAGGCTGATTAGCTGCAGCCCTGGGGCTCCGGGTGAGATGCCTTTGCAGCCACTCGTGGACTCACCGAGTTTGATATGTTGAGCGCTTTCCTGCAGGGTTGGCTCTTCTTCTAGCACAGCTAAGAGCTTCACTCACCCCAGTAACAACAGCCAATGGGGAGCAGTCTAGTCATGGAGCAAACACAAAGCCAGTCGCCAGGGGGGCTCTGTGCAGTTCTGACTCCGTCCCAAGGGGATGCAGGCTGCAATGCCTCAGTATTGCACCATCTGTAGCATCACGTTTTCAGGCTGGCTCTTGTCTGCCCAGCATGGGGGAGGGGGAGCCAGGCCTACCGCACTCAGCGCTGGCAGAAGAATCATCTTTGCGACGCATGGGGGATGCTTTCACTGCACTGTAGGTCCCCTGTGCTTGTCTAAAATGCAGTGATGAGCGGGGGGAGGGGGCTGGCAGGGGCTAGGGAACCCAACACCTCTCAGCAGCTGGTTTGAACCCAGCCCTGGATCGGAGTGAGCCAGAGAGGGGATGCAGTGCACAGAGCAGCGATCAGATTGTGGGAGCAGGGGGCATTCTGCAATTCCTAACAGGCATCATCGAGCTCCCTAACAGCAGCCCCAGAGAGGCCCCAGCTTGAATGGAGATGGAGGCTGGGTGGAGCTCTCCAGGGCAAGGCCTGTGGGCCAAGGGAAGCAGGTCAGGCAGCACCTTTATTAGCATCAATCTGCATTACAGAAAAATAACTTATAAGAGTCAGGCTGGAGGGCAACAAGCCTCGGCTGTAACATGCATCACCTGGCCAAAGCCCTTAGCGCACCTGATCCTGTCTGGCCCCACCTACAGCGAGGCTATGGCACACGCTCCCAGCTAGACAATGCCACCACCGGGGCCCAGCATTAGGCTCCTCCATGCTCATCCTGCCCTTCCACTCTGACTCGCCTCCCTTTGCTGGTCCCAGCCTGAAGAAGTTTGATCAGCAGCAGCTGAGGAGCATGGGTGCACAAGGGCACACAGGACTGGATCCTCCCAATCCCACCCTGGTATGCCTTCCATCAAATAGAAGCCACACCCAGTGCCTCCTAGCGAGCCCAGAATAACCTGCAGGAACTTAACCAGTTGGCCAGTGACATCCACCCCACTCTCTTAAGATGAGATGCAAGCCTAGGTTCGATTTTACAAGGCAGGTTTCAAATGGACAGAAAAATTGTAGGCAAAACACCAGAAAGGGCATGATGGAAACATGGCTGCCCCGCTTTCTGCAACTGTAAAACCAGTGCCTGCCTCTGCTGCTTCTCCCCCAGAGTTACCAGTTCCTGGGCTGCCCTGATTCCCCAGAACTCAGAGCATGGCTTCCCATCGCCCTGTCTGTATTGAAGCCAACTCGGTGCCGGGAGCGTTTGTGAGAGGGTAATTAGGCATGGCAAAGTCCAAACTTAACAGTTGGCATGTGCCAAACAACAACTGATTAGAAATCAAGAGGACTCCAATTGAAAGTCATTTTGGCAACTGCAGAATATAATTGGTTATAAACTGAAATACAACAATTTTCACGCTTTGGGAGAAGGTAACTCCTGCTGAGCTGCCATCAGTGGATGGCTGCAGAATAGTGATCTACAAAGGGGATGGGATTAAGTCTGTGTCCCCATCCCCCCAACACACACACTTTCTGATGGGGAGGGGAAGGCTGGAGGTTTTTAAGATATTTGTCCCCGCTTGATTTTTGAATTTGGAGATTCAGGTCTTCTCGGGGCTTGGAGACCTCTGTGGTGACTGAAGAACCAGTGAGGATGACAACATCGCATAAGTGAAAGCTGAACACCTGGCAGGGGGAAGGGTTTATTCAGACTGTTACACTCCTGTGTTTGCTTTTGCTGTTTTGTGTTTTGCAATTTTGTAATTGTAAACTAGGAATCATCAAGCAGGTGTTTCCAGTGGGATCCCGCAGGGACCGGTTCTCTGCCCTATGCTATTTAACATTTGTTTCAATAACCTTGAAGAAAACATCAAATCATCACTGATAAAGTTTGCAGATGATACAAAAATCGGGGGAGTGGTAAGTAATGAAGATGACAGGTCACTGACACAGCAATCTGGATACTTGGTAAATCAGGCGGAAGCAAACAATATGCATTTAACATGGCTAAATGTAAACGTATACATCTAAGAACAATGAATGTCAGTCATACATGCACAACGGGGGACTCTTTTCCTGGGAAGCACTGACTGTGAAAAAAATTGGAGGATCATGGTGGATAATCAGCTGAATCTCTGGATGCATAAACCGCAATCTCGAGTAGAAGCAGAGGGGTTATTTTACTTCTGTACTTGGCACTGCTGGAATCCTGTGTCCAGTTCTGAAGTCCAGAATTCAAGAAGGATATTGATAAATTGGGGAGGGTTTAGAAAGCCATGAGAACGATTAAAGGATTAGAAAACAGACCTTACAGTGATAGACTCAAGGTGGTCAATCTACTTAGCTTAACAAAAAGCTGGTTAAGGGGTGATTTGATCAAAGTCTGTAAGTATCTACATGGGGAACAAATATTTAATAACGAGCTCTTCAGTCTAGCAGAGAAAAGTATAACACAATCCAGTGGATGGAAGTTGAAGCTAGAAAAATTCAGACTGAAAATAAAGTGTAAATTTTTAACTGTGAGAGTAATTAACCATTGGAACAATTTACCAAGGGTCAGAGTGGATTCTCCCCCGTGGCCAATTTTCTAAAAGCTCTGCTCTATTCATTATTTTGAGGCATTTCTCTCCTGTGTTATCCAAGGGGTCAGACAAGATGATTGCAGTGGTCCCTTCTGGTCTTGGAATTTATGAATCTAATGTCAGTGACTAACCTTTTGGATAAAGGAAGTCTTTGCCAAAGACTCCACCCCTTCCCTTTTAACTAGGGCTTTTAGTGCTCCCTTCATAGATATCCTGAGACCCCCGGACAGACATCCCCCACCAAAACCAGGACAAGCAAACTGGATGCTGCTAATATTTCTAAAAGCAAAAAACCCTTTCAGCCCCTGCCAGGCCCCTGATCCAGCACAGACACGGTGCCTACACCCCATCTTGTACAAATGCTTTTCAGGGCACTTTAAGCACACTCTCCTCTGTCCATGGTCACCACTTGCACCAGGCCCTGACCTTACCACTGGGGCCTCCAGATCAGCCCATGCTTCTGTTCAGTCACTACCCACCTGGCCCACTTGGGGAGGGAATTACCAGTGAAAGACTAAAGCTGGTAGCCACCAAAAGGCAGCGCTGTTAGCTGGCTCCATGACATTGGAAGGGAAGGAGGATTATCTCTCTGCCTCCTCTGGGAGAGGCGCCCATGCACCACTGCTTCTCTGGGTCTGCACCTTCACTGACAGTTATAGGGCACTTCCCCCACACTGCTCTGCCACCAGCACTGGCTAGAGTGGTTATAGCTTCATGCGTCTTAACCCCATGACAACCCAGTGGTAAATGCATCCGCAGGTAGTGCACACAAGGGCCTAGAGCTGTCAGGGGAGTTATAACCTCACTGTTACTCTCTGAGGCCAAACCCTCACTAGGCACTGGACACCAAAGCACCCAGAGCTGAAGCATTGTGTGGGAGGAACCTTGTGCTGCTATTGCTGGTCCTGGAGCCATTTTGGAGACAGCGGAATTCATGTTTCAGGACAGTCCATGCTGGCTCCACAGCATCAACAGGAGGGGGAGGAAAACCCCTCCTGCAGACAGTAGAGTCAACAGCTCCAACTGCTCCATAGAGGAGGCAGAGCCCCTGAATAGGAAGGAGCCATTTTTACAGTCACTTGGCAGAGCAGAACAGAGCCTCCAAGTGTAAATGCAACTACTGGAGCACATTGGGTTTTAGCAGCACTCTCCAGCAGCCTGCACCTGGGGCACTAGCACAAAGCGAGCACGGACTGGGTTTGAAATGCCACCACCCTGAGCCGAGAGCATTTCACATCTGTGTAAATGACCATGGGGTGCAGGCCCAGTGTCAGGCTTCTCAACTGCATACCCAAAGGGTAGCCAGTCACTATGGGCTCCATAACATGAGATCAGAGGACCCCGACTCCCATGTCACACCACACACCTCTGCGCTGCTTCCCTGAAGAGAACACGACATTCTCCATCCACTCAGGGTAAATTCTCCATGTGTCTCTGTTCAGATTTCGGATGTTTCATTAGAGTCTATCGAAAAGCCAAAGTGGCAGCTCATTTGAAAATCTGTAATAATAACTCAGCTGCCAGCGTGCGGTGTGAAAGAGCAAAGTCCGCTTTACTGGGGAGGGTGGGTCTGTTACAAACACACGGGCCGGAGTGACAGTGCACAGTGAGGGGGAGACCGTGGCATTGGCAGTCATCCAAAAGGTTCAAAGAACAGATTTATTTTCAGAAGGAAAAAAAAAAAAAAATACAGATTTGATTGAAGACTCCAAAAATATACGGGTGCTTATCCTTGATCTGCTGGAAGAGTTGTGAGCTGCTGCACAGAGTGCTTTGAACTCAATATGCCCAGCCCCCAAGCACTGGGCCCACTACAGGCTGCCCCTCTCCCCACTGTAAAGCCCACAGGATGCTGACTGCAGCAGAAAGCCAGATTCCAGCAGTTAGGCATTTTACCCAGGACAGCACCAAATTCCATATTCCCCTTACTGGCGTCGGCGGCTCAGTCTGTGCTTGCCCTAGAACCAGCGCCAGCATCAATGGGGACAGTTGTCTTTCACATGAGCCTACACACAGACGCTAGGCTAGAGGCACTCGCCTCTCCTCCCCCAACCCCGCTCAGGCCCAGTGAGGGGGCACACAGTGCCAGTATTGTCTCAAGCTTCAGGGCAGAGCAGAAAGCAAGTGAACCAGAGTTAATTTGAAAGAACAGCAATGAATTAAGGAAGGCAGCTCCTCTGAGCATGCTCTAGGTGGATAAGAATCAACTGCTAATCAGCTGTCAGTTACCAGCTGCTTGTGGCTACCTAGAGTCTTGAACATCCTTGGACTGGGACTCCTGCCCGTGGCATTCTGGAAGGGTGTTCTGGGATCTCGCTGGGCTAGGACAGCTGGAGACAGCACATCACTCAGGGCTAGTAATAAGCAAACTCTGATCAGTCACATGCTTTACAAAGAGCGGAAAGCACCATCTTGCCCCAACAATTTAGTTATCTAGGAGTCTCTAGTCCCTCCTGCCCTCCCCCCCCCCACCACACACACACACACACAGAGCTCTGTCTGGACCAGATCACCAGATGAATCAAATCCTTGTAGGAGAAGGGAGGTGCCTTCACATGGCTGCGAGTCCAGCGGAGGAAAGTAGGGTCAAGACCAGGACCAGGACTCCAGACTGGTAGACTTGGGGAATCTTAAATCCTTTTCCCATGTCCCACATCTAGAGACAAAGAGAACAGAGACACACTCAGCAAGGAATCAGGGCGTCCCACTGGAGCACTCGCACAGTCTGCAACTGAACCCCAGGCCTCCAGGGCCATCAGTGCTTTGCAGAAAATAGGCAAAGAACAAGCCAGAGAAGGGAACAGCCCCTCTGGCTATGGAGCTGTTGAGATCCCTCTTGGAGTAGTGTGTTCTGAGTACCTGACTGCAAATGGGAGGGAGTGCCGAGAACTGCCCAAGTGAGGAAGGGGCCGGGGGACCTATCACAAGTTCTCTAGGGTGAGGGGTGCAGGCTGCGTGCAGGGGCAGTGTGAGCCCCAGGACTTAGATTGGACAGAGCACTAGAGATGCTGATGCCAGGGATCATCCTGGGAATGGCCTAGGTGACCCAATAGAAATGAACAATCTTTGATAATGCCCTGTGGAATTAGCTACCCGTGAGTCCCGTTCATCACACAAACGACAAACCCTGTCCCAGCGAAGCTGGTTCCATCTGGTTTGACTGACTATCAGTAAGGCTGCGAGTTTGTCACAGAGGTCACGGATTCCGTGACTTTCCGTGACCTTTGTGACTTCTGCAGCGGCCAGTTCGCCTGGCTCAGGGGCAGCTCAGGCAGCCCCTGTGCCAGTCACACCAGCTGCTGCTGGGGCAGTCTCGGGCCACCGCCCCCCTGCAGCAGCAGAAGAGTTTGGGTGTGGGACAGGGCAGGGGGTTGAGGTACGGGACAGGTTCTGGTGGCACTTACCTGGGGAGCTCCCCAGAAGCAGCGACATCCCCCTTGCTCAGCTGCTAGGCGGAGGTGTGGCCAGGCAGCTCTGCACGCAGCCTCCACCCAGAGCACTGGTGTCGCCGTTCCCATTGGCTGGGAACCATGGCCAATGGGAGCTGCGGGGGCGGCAGAGGCAGCACACAGGCTGCCTGGCCACGCCTCCGCTTAGCAGCTGAGCTTGGGGGAGGCGGGGGGCACAGAACCAGGTAGGGAGCCTGCCAGCCCCACCAATTCTCCTCCCCCCCCCCCACCAGCAGGTGTCCTGGGCCACGCAGTGCCACCCGCACTCCCCCAGCACCTGCGGCAGCCCCCTCCCCATCCAAGTTTTAGTCACGGGTATTTTTAGTAAAAGTCATGGACAGGTCACAGGCTGTGAATTTTTGTTTACTGCCCATGACCTGTCCGTGACTTTAAAATACCCCTGACTAAAACTTAGCCTTAGCCATCAGTAATGCACTGAGGTGGCAGGCAGCAACAGACAAGGCAGACAGTCTTGTCTGTTCCCAGTTCTGCCACTGACTACCTGTATGACTTTGTGCCAGTTACTTAGGCCTAAACTTTCTAAGCATTCACTGGTGCTGGGTGAGCAACCTGAGACAATGTCCTGGTTTTCAAAAGGGTGAGGCAGCCTCTGCTCTAAACAAATATCTAATGGAGACACCACTGGAAAATCAGGCCCCAGATGTCTCAGAGTGGGCACCCATAGTAAGTCCACACTCCAGATAACACTGGATGTAACAGTCGCTCTGTGCCTCAGCTCTCCCTCTGTACATGGGAACTTACAGATCCCACTCAGTATTATGCCAAGGAGCTCCACAGGAGAGCCAAACATCAGTCACAGGAGGCATCTCCCCTTCTCCAGTGGGGAATCTTACCAGTGCTCCTAACCCAGCCACTCATGCAGTCAGCCCCGTCCCCTCAAAGACAGGGAACGCAGCATTCAGGAGTCATTTTCCTCACTGTCTGAATTTCTCTCTGACTGTGTCTCTGTATATGGAGTGTGAGTCAATCACCACGGTGTCAGACATGGACCTAGTTGGTCATTCAGTCTGCTGCTAGCCCTGGCCAACGTAGGACTGCTCCGTGTCACATACAGGTGCTATCAGGTGATCAGAAGATGTACCAGTGCACTAAAAGTCTAAGTTAAGGGAGGAAAGAGCTGGGAATTTCAGCCTAAGCTGGCAGTGCCTTTGGTTTACGTGGCTAGTGATGTGATAATAGGTCTGATTTTGGAGACCTAACTAAATTTAGATCTAGACACAACAGTAACCAGCTCTCCAGCAGCGGAGCGACTGGAGTGCATGCACACGCACACACACACCACCATCACCACAGCACTGCAGTTTATTCAAGGAAATGAAACACCTAACAATGTAAGCATTAACCGTTCCCTGCCCCACATTTCTGCGATGTAGCCATCCGCCTGGCCAGCTGTCAGCACTGCTGGTTATTTTAACATAGATTTGGAGGCAGTTTCATTGCCTTTTTAATGTAAATACGCAGTTACAGTCTTTCAACCCGCATTTGACTCACAAGACCCTAATGAGAGGGCTGTTAAGACTTTTTCTATTTGCTTGACAGCAACTCCGTGAGCAAATGGGGCTCAGCCAGCAGGATCAATGCTGGAGCCCTGGGCCAGGCCTCATGTTTGCAGATCTGCTCTGGAATTCTTGGCGGGCTGCAAAATGAACAATGTTTGCAGCAGTGCCAGCCATACCAGGGTCAACCAGTCTCCCCAGCTGAGGGATTTACAAAGCCCCCTCACCTCACTCCTCAGGGTGCCACTGATCCCTACAGGGACAGCTCTGCCAGGTGCATGATGGGTTTCTTTCATCATAAGCAGCTGGTAATACCAGAAGCAAGATACAAACTCCGGGGATCAGTACTTTATTAGAGAAGCAATGCTCATGCCACCGAGACGAGAACACAGTGGGCACCCAACGTGTGCAGCACAAATCCATGTCTGAAGTGCAGCACCCCTGAGCCACACTTGCCCTAAAGCAGACGGGATCAGGTCACACACTGAGCCAGCTGCCTCTGCAATTTAGATTTTGTAAAACTAAATGTATTTGAAGTTACAGAAACATAAGACAATTGTTATCTGCAGCAAAAGCAGCACATCTTGTTCCCACATTGGGGAGCCAATATTCTCTTCAGCTGTTTTTTAAATCCGCAAAGTTCTCCTACACTGAGATGCTGTCTCCCAAGTTTCAGCCCAGGGCAAATATTAAGGGCTGGTTTCTATAAAGGGACTATAGTAGATCACAGACAGATGTAATATAATATTAATATATAACATAACATGGCTATTGTGAGCGGATATTAACACTGAAAAACAGTCATTTTGGAAGGTCTCACATCGTCACAGGACAATGACATTACAAGCTGGGGATATTAAACAAGAGGTTACACTTTCAGAAGTGCCAAAGTGACAAGACACGTTGGGAAATGGGACTTAGGAACTTCTGAAAGTATTACCCCAGATGCCCACCCAACTCCCTGCACCTTAGACAGACACATACATGCAGCTCCATCAAGGCTACTCACAAGGTGTCGGATTCCGTTCCAGGTGTGGTAGGTGAGGGGGAAAGCCAAAGCAAACTTAGCAGAGTAGATAAGAGCAGGCCCCAGACTGAGCGACTTCACAAATGCCAGGTAATAGGGGAACTGTTCCGGGAGAATCAAGGCAGCCAGACCAAAGAGAGACACCCCTGGAAAAGAAAGAACCCACAAGTCAAACCAGCTGCCAATGGTAGCCAGCAGCTTACTCACCAGGAAAGAGAGAGCCCTGCAAGATAATCAGCACTCCCCAGCTGGGAGCCAGGGGCTCCTACTCCCGGGCCCTGAAAAGCCAATGCAAACAAAATGAGCCAACTTCTTCTCCCACTCTCCTGGTTCCTCTGTATCAGTACAGCACAGCTCCCACAGGGAGCGGCCTTCAATTCTGCATGTCATAGTGAGGAGCTTGAAGGAGAGTTACTTTTAGGTGATTAGTGCAGGAGAGGTCACTTTTTGCTCTGACACACTTATGCCTTTAAGAACAATTCCAGTCAGTCTCAGCTTGGCTAAATAAACAAATAGCAACAGAATAGAAGGTGTGAGGTCACTTTGTTACCACAGTGTTATCCCCTGAAGTCAATAAGGCTATTAAGTACCTTACTGTTGGCCCCAGTCCAGCCAACACTGAAGTATGGGAGTAACTAGACTCATGCGAGTAGCCCCGAGTGACTATTCCTGAGAGTACAGTGACACACGCTCAAGCATTTGCCGAATCAGGGCCTTAGTGCATAAGCCAAACTACCTGGGAATGCAAGTTTCAGAGGATCCCCTCAATGTCTGAAAGGTAAGAGAGGAGCTCCACCAGAAAGTCCTCGAGAGTCCAGAATAGCAGGACAAAAATATCCACTCGCCAATCACTAACCAAACAGACAGTTTGGCAGGAGCCAAGCCCAGCAGCCCAATGGCACGTGAAGAGGCTGGCACACAAAGAGACGGCTTGACATAAGTGAGCACGCTAGCTGGAGAAGTGGTGGCAGCTTCTCTGTCATTTCTAGGCCAAGAGGCTTTTTACAGATGGTGCTGCCAAAAGAATGGGAGTGATCAAAGAAAGAAGAGCTAGCCAAGCCGTGATTAACCCTGCGTTCAGTGGAGCCCGATTGCTCTCCTCTGGTACGCGGGCTTAAGCAGCTCTATCTGCAGTGGTGCCAGCGCCTCCACGCCAACTAGCTGCTTCCCAGCTCAGCCACTCGTGGTTTCAATGGCCTCTGTGTTTGCCTTGAGAAAGTGCAGGAATCAAGTGCTCATGTAATTGCTGGCCTGGCCGGTGAAAGCAGAGCTCCCTGCTCTGTTCCATTTTGTTGGCTGCACAGCTGTCTGGTGAGACAGTGCAGCCAGTGTGGGGTTACCCTTTGGATTCTAAAGGCCTGGGGAGGAGGCCTCTTGCTGTTCCCATGGCAGAGGTCAACAAAGGGCTCATTTTGTAAGTGAGTAATAAATCCTCTTTTACAGGCAATGGCAACTTTGTGAGCTTGAAAACAACTAGCGGGTTCGAAAGCACACTAGCTACTGGCCAAGCGCCCCGCACAGAAGGGCAGGCATTTCCCAGCCCTCTGGGGAAGGAGTAGCTTTGGGCTGAGGAGAATGACCAACAGGACCACAAGGCTTGGACCATGTTGACAAACTACCTCTCTGCCTGGCACAATGGGTGTCACTCCTCCTGGTATGATATTACGGAGAAGGGCACATGGGCTAACTCAAAGGGCATTAGGGAATAAACCCGCTGGGCTCACAAGATCCAGCAAGGAGATAAATTGCGCTGACGTAACAGAGTGATCTGCAGCAAGCACTCACGTCGGGTTAAACACTGCTGGGCTCATTGGAGCTCATTTCTGTAACCGAATTCAGACTCTGCGGCTCATGCTGCTGACATTTGGCACCTGGCTGGACTTTCAGCTTTTTGAGACAATGCCTAGCTGCACAGATTAGCAATTCTGGGGTTTAACTCAGTGAAAGCCAAGAGGGAGGCAGGGATCACGTGGTCAGTTCAAGCCTTGAGGCCCAACCTACACTAGACCCCCTTCAACAAGCACCTCTGTGTAATGAGTCCATCTGGAAACAGCACCAAGGTTTCTAGTGCCATTTTTATCCAATCTTTAGTTAAATTCCCCCACTGGCAGAAACAGAAGTTTTCTGGTCCTGAGACACAAGCTTTGCTGTGGATTTCATTTCAGATTCCACCCATCTTGTGGAAAGCAAGTAAGTGTGTGTGTGTGGGGGTTTTTTGGGGGGGGGGGGTGTCACCTCTTCCCAAAGACATTCCCCACATTCCAGGGCCAGCTTTAGGAGTTGATGGAGGGGGAGGGCTGGTGAAGTTATTCTTAGCAGCCCCTCACTCTCTCCCTTTCCTTCCTGATCATTTTGCTCCAACAGCAGCACACCACAAAGACCTGAGTTAAATTTGGTACGAAGTCTCAAGTGGGGGGCTGCAGGGGCTCATGCAAACCTCTTAGCCATGGGTTTCCCTACAATCCATTGTTGTAACAGGGTTCAAAAAAGAACTAGATAAGTTCCTGGAGGATGGGCAGGGATAGTGTCCCTAGCCTCTGTTTGCCAGAAGCAGGGAATGGGGGGACGGGATGGAACACCTGATGATTACCTGTCTGTTCATTCTCTCGGCGGCACCTGGCATTGACCACTGTCGGAAGACAGGATACTGGGCTTGATGGACCTTTGGTCTGACCCAGTATGGCCATTATGTATCCTGCTTCTTATGCAGAAGTTGTGTTCCTGCTCTGAAAATACCCTGCAAATCAGCACTGCCCCCAAACACCTTGACCGTTAGAGTACGTCTACATAGAGAGCAACAGCAAGTCTCAGAGTCCAGGTCGACAGACTTGGGCTATCGCACTAAAAAAAGCTGTGTAGACCTTGCAGCACAGGCTCTAAAACCCACCCCCCTCCCTAGGCTTCAGAGTCTGAGCTGCAGCGTCTACATAGCTCTTTTTAGCACGGTAGCCCAAGCCCCACAAGCCTGAGTCTGTTGACCTGAGCTCCGAGACTCGCTGCCATGGGCTGTGTAGACAAACCCCCTGCAGCTGGAGCACAGGAGAGCAGAGTTCCAGCCATAGCTCTGCACTGGCTCTTGTCACTTGGGCCCACATTTACGAGCGTGCCTATGGCTACATTTTCAAGTGGCCTCTCCCTTTGGGCGCTCAACTTCCAACCCCTGGGGCCAAATCCTTAGAGGTGCTGAGCACCCACAGCTCCCATTGACTTCAACTGTGGTTGCAGGTCCTCACAGCTTTCCAGGTGTTGGAAATCAGGCATCTAAAGGGAACGTCCAGTTTGGAAAACATAGGCCTTGGCCTCAGCGCCTGTTCCCACCTGTATTACTGCCTCGCTCTCGGGTCCCGGGAGGAAGAACTCTAAGGGTGAAGCTCCTTTTGCTCAGACACCCTCGCAGCCCTCCCCCTACAAACACAGCTCCACCTCTTCCCAGCAGGCTGAGCAGTAGCACAAACACTTTAAAGAGCCAGATGCTTTACACAGCCAGAGAAAAAGGAAGGGCCACAGGAGAATGAGGGTCAGAAAGACTGTTAAGGTTTCAACATTAGTGTTTTGGTTAAATGGTACAAGATCAAATTATCTGTTTGGACATGGTTTAGCGGCCCCAATTCTGCTGCCACCTACTCCCCCACCCAGTGTGCACTATCAGTGTCTCCGTAGGGGGCCCTAATTGGGAAGGCAACAGCTGTGTCTGTATAAGACCTACACCAATGGGATCTTGATCCACGACGAAGACTCCTAGGCACTACAGTAATACAAATAATAAATACCTGCAGAAAGCTTAGAAAACCCAATTGAATCTGAACTTGCTCTTTCAATTCATACCTGATGAGTGGCTTCCCCACACTGGGGTTCTTGCTTGGGGCAGTAGCCCTTTAACGGGAAGCCACGGCAAAGCAAAAGCAAACCCCACTTTGCATTTATACTAATGCACCCCATGTGAGAGCCAGTCCCCAGCAGACAAAAATGAGGCCCTGGGAGGGTAAATGACTTGCTCAAGCAAGGCAGTGGCAGATTTCAGACCAGAATGCAGGTTTTCTGACTCTCAGTCTCCCATGCTCTAACCAATAGAAAATGCTGCCTCCTTGACTTTCCCAGGAAGGGTACCACTTACATATGGCACACATGTGCAGGGCACCAGGTCTGACAAGTTACAGGAGCCTGGACACGAATATATAGAGCCCTGCATGGATACACAATTTATATCTGAGGATATAAAGTGGATATCCGAGGTGCTTCAGGGCCAGTGACCAGGCCCTGAACCGCAGCGGCGAAAGCAGCAGCATGTCGGGCCACCACTTGCAGGAGCCAGCGCCCAGCCTGGGCAGCTCCGAGGAGGAGACTGTACCACCCAGCTCTGCCCACTGCTCACCAGCAGCTATCCCTCGTCCCACTAGTGTGTGCAAGCAGCTAGCACGCTCCCAGACAGGAGATACACACTGTTGCATGGACAGGACAGGAGCGTGCAAGCCCCTATCATGACCAGGGACAGCTGCCAGTGAGCCTGGTGCCCACCCCAATGATCAGGGGTGGGGGCAGTACAGCCACACCAGAGGAGCTGCCCAGGCTGGGTACTGGCTCCTGGGAGCAGTGGCCCAACATGCTGCTGCTTTCGCTACTGCAGTTCCTGGCCCACTCACTGGCTATGGCCCTGCTGGTCTCGCTCATTGTCACTAGAGCCCTGCAGCTCCACGGATAAACACTTTGTATCCATGGATATAAATTGTGTATCCACGCAGGGCTCTACTAGTGTATGTGGCAAGACACAGCTTGCAGAAGGAAAATAATGAGATTAGGAGCAATAGGTATTTATTTGTGCAGTCAGTACAGCCCATTACAGAGCCCAGCTGTGGCAACTATAGCAGAGACACTCTAACTCCTTGCCTTGAGGACAAGGAGAAACGAGGTAATCAACAGAATGAAAGTCAAGTTGTCTCAGGATTAGTGATTGCAAATGGAAGCTCTCTATACTCATGCTGACCAAGGCCCGTCTACTCCCGAAGGTACCTGAGGCAGAGAATCACACACCTGCACTCATTGCAACACCAGTGCCACGGTGGCCGATGGACATCATCATGGGCAGAGACCACCTGCAAAACAACAGACCTTGTCAGAAAGAGGAGCCACTCATGGAGTGTGGGTGATATGCAAACAGCACATCTGGGGTGTCTGAAGCATGCTAGAGGTGAGATAGTCTAGGGAGAAGCCTGAGGTAATGTGAGGGTGAAGGACAGGCTGGAAGCCTTCCAGACAAACTGGGAACTCACAAACTTGTTGAGAAGGGGCGCAGAGGCAGAAGCATGACCAATCTATTCCCAGACTGCTCTGTGCTTCTGGCTGTGTATTTCTGCACTCAGAATTATTCAAGGAATCTAGCCAAAAGGAAAATAGGCGGGGAATTTGCAGGGGTGGCTCAGGAATGACAAACCCCACTGGCAGGAATCCTGGGAGGGAGAAAGCCCATGTTTGCTGGGAGGGCTTAAAGGGAGGGAGGATGGGGGGAGAGTGCAAGGCTGCTGCCGATTCAGAGGGGAAGGACAGGATTCCGGCTCCCAGACACATACACAGA
This sequence comes from Chrysemys picta bellii, assembly GCF_011386835.1. Taxonomy (NCBI): domain Eukaryota; kingdom Metazoa; phylum Chordata; order Testudines; family Emydidae; genus Chrysemys; species Chrysemys picta. The sequence continues at coordinate 14,398,335 of NC_088810.1, forward strand.
AATGAGAAAAATCCCAACACAACAGGAAATTCACCATAAGAGAATCAGCCCAATGCAGAGACACTGAGGAGGTGTGCTCTGGTGGCCTCACATGATCCCCTTCCTGTGCCTTAGGTCACCCTAACACCCTTTGGACTCAGGTTTTTTGGGGAAATAATCCTTTGACCCGCTCTAGCGCCTTCCATCAAGGATGTTAGAGGGCTCTGAAGACATTAACTAGGGCTCACAACCCCTTGAGGTGGGTCAGTTTCATTACTGCCATTGCAAAGATGAAGAAACTGTCACAGGTGGGAAAGTAACACTCAGTCGCTCAAGGTCTCAGAATGTCTATGACAGAGCTAGAAATACAACCCAGGTCTCCCACTTCTCTGCCTTAACCACAAAGCAGGTGCTCCCTGACGACTAAAGGGAACATACAGAGTTCTTTCCACATGAAGGGGAGGATGCAGAGGGTTGCCAGACTCTGGGATGTAACCCCACAGAGATGCAGACGCCTCTGGAGTTCTTACTTGTAGATGGTGATATGAGGGGACATGGGACGGTTTGACTGGCTGTTTTTATCCCAAAATTGAGCCATCTCCTCCTTCGCTGTTGTTCCCATGGGGACCACGCTGGAACAAAAGGAGAGGCAGGAAGTCAGAGGAGTAAAAGGAAGAGCAACAGAATTAAGTGACTCAGATTTACCCTGTGCCCACGGAACATCACTGTCTGAGCAGGGCTGTTCCAGGTCCACAGGGTAACACCAGAGGGGCATTTCACCTTGCAGAGCTGTACATCCCAAGGGAGACACCTCACCCATCTCCACATCAGCACAAGTCAAACAGTCCACACACAATGCCCCTCCCACTCAGCAGCTTTTTGCTCTTTGCAGTTTTATCCTGAAACAGGAAAACTACCTGAACCATGGGCACAGTTCTGAAAATGGGGCCAGCTCATAGCTGCCCTGCAAATCAGCACCTAGAAAAAGAACTAAAGGGCAGAATAAACATGACATCAGGTCTGCATGAAGCCCAAGGAAGATGCAGTGAGGCCATAAGTGAGAATGGAGATGTCAGGGAAGCAGGCTTCTGACATGAATTCATCTCCTCCATTCCCAGCTCATCGAGGAGTATTTATTTATTAAAATTATTATTAAATCCATCTACAGGTGCCATCCAGTGGTCTGGGCACCAAGCCCACAACTTCAAAATTACAACTTTAACAAGTACTGCCCATAAATATATCCACGTCAACCCACCCTCCTCAACATCCTTAACCAAAAGGAGAAAGATAGGCTTCGCAATGTGTTTGGAAGGGTAACAAAACTGGGCCCTGGTGGACTTGTGGGTGGAGGGAGAGTTCCAAACTAACAAAAGCTGCCAGCTCAAGCACCTCTGCTGGTCTCAACTGCAGTAATGCAGCACTGATCTCTCGAAAAACAGGAGGTGATAGTCAGTGGCAGCTCTCAGCATTTCATAATAAAACTTAGGATGGTGAGACAGTGCTGATTTCCCTAGCTCTCCCAACCTGAAAAGCACCATCCACAGCCGAGTCGGACTATTAGCTGTCTGATAACATGTTATACAAGGCTGATACCATGCAACCTGCTCTTTACTGCCACGGTAATTGCACATTGTACCAAAGAAAGACCTTGTAATTTCATGTTCCTGAGATAACTAAGCAATTACTCTTACAGCCCGATTTAGCAAAAAAACAAAACAAAAAGCAAAAGCTTCCCCCACCCCCCACTGAGCCCAGCTGCGCAGCTTGCATGGAGCACAGGAGCTGGGAGGGTTTCTGTTGGTCATACCTTTGTTAGGTATAAAGTTACTGTATACACTGCACTGCAACTTACACAGAATGACAGCAGTGACGGGCAAAGCACAGAGATGCAACATAGTCACTGATGCACCTGTATGGCATGCAAATCCCGATCAATGCTGACTCCATAAGAGGCTATCCCAAAGCGCCTTCTAAAGTGAGCCTGCTTTTATTCCGGTTACATGATTCTAATCCAACTGTGTTTGTACATATTCATCATTGACACATTCAATAACAGCCAGGCCCAAGACTAACACACACCCCAGCCTCCAGTCAGGAGTTTATTTTATCCCAGGACACAATTATTACCTCACAAAAGAAACACCTGCAGGTTATTTAACTAGCCATATATTTATCATGTAATGACATAGTAAATACCCTGCCAACACATGGCACCCGCCAGGTATCTGAATGGTTAGAATTAATAAGCAGGTAGAACATGCACAGGCAGTGAAGTCTTAGAAGGGATCCCTTAGGGAGAAAGGAATTAATCCCTTTACTCTCAATAAAGCCTCAAAAACTCACTGTCGCACAGAAAGGCTGGGGCCGAGCCGAGTCCACAGGCAGCGCTGACCCACATGTCTGCAAAAAAGAAGATGGAAAGAGCTCTGTGAATATCGGCTAGACACTGAAAGGGGTAAATGCACACAATACAGGGGCATTTTTATAACCAGGAGCAGAGGAGACCACAGTGTAATGCCTGATGTTTTAAGAGTGAATCTGGGGGATGAGGAATTATTTTAACACCACTTGTAACGCTGAGCCTAGCTATTAGACTCTCCAGACTCTGCCCAAGAGTTCTCTCTTTATGATACCCTGTAATTACCATACTGAGCTGTAATACCTTGCTAATAAGACAGGCATAAACAGTACTCTGCACTAACAGCGAGGCTAATGCAGGCCATTCTTCACTCTCAGGAGAAGCAATTATCAGGACTGGGTGGTAAATGTCCCAGAAAGGCGTGCCTGCCAAACAGTATGAAAAGAGCTGGTTCAGACTACAGCTCTTCAAGCCTCTGAAATAAAGAGATCACCAGCTTTCCTCCTAAAAGCTCTTTTTCATTATATTGTTTCACCCTTGCCCATTCATTATTCTCTGAGTGTTAGCGAGAAGGCAGGTCAATGCCATGGCCCAATGTACACAGTATTTCAGGCACATCAACATTGGAGGTGGGAGATAAATAAGGTTTTTATGGTCCCCAAAGCAGTGGGAGCCATTCTCTACAGATCAATTGCAGTAATTGTGACTCTGACATTCAAGGGCATTTCTCCAGCAAGAGGGGCAGAGCCAGGCCTCCAATCCAGCCACAGCTCAAGAGTTTGCAGATGTGGGTTGGAATCTACAGCATCCGCTCTCTCTCCCAAGTTACTGTCAAGGACAAGGCACAAAAGACAGCACTTCATTTCCTGGTGGCATGATTAGAATTAAGTGTATAACAACACTCCGCACTGTCATCTACAGCACACTGACAAACATTAATTAACCCTCAGATGCACGCAGACTGAGTCTGCTCCAGCATCTCAGGAAATCTCCCACTGTTTCATTAACACCAGTCCGTAAACACAGTGCTGGCATTTTTAACCATCCCCCAGCAGATCTGGAGGATACAGCGGCAAAAACACCTGGGGACCAGACCCTCAACAGGGCATCATAGCTCCATTGACCTCAACTAAGCTATAAACATTTACATACAATCGAAGCTCTGGCTCCTGGACACCATCTACACAGATGGCAGAAGACAAGAGATTTTCCAAAAAAATGACAGCGTACACATAATGACAGGGCTGACGGCTCCGCACTCTGAGGATCAGCCTTGTTTTACAATTTACTTAGTCTTTAGTGCAGGGACCTTCTTTTTATTGTTTGTACAGCACCTAGCACAACAGGGCCCTGGTCCACGCCTGGGGCCCCTAGACTCTACTGCAATTCAAAATAAAACAAAAAAGAAGGGAAAGAACACACGTTCAATGACTTGACCAAGGTGACACTGTGAGTTAGCTGGCAGAGCCAGCATTAGCAATTCAGAACCTCCTGTCTCCCAAGATCAGTTCACCGCCCCCTATTAAGATAAGCACTGTCTGGGTTGCTCCATGCTCGGTTCCCAATGCAGTTCTCTGCAGTGTCTTTCATTATGGAGTTATGGTAATTACTACAACAACACACATTTAGGATGAGGGCTTCCAAGGTGGCCAGATTCCTCCCCTCATCTCTCTCCAACTTCTGTCAGTAGAAGATTTTTCTGGAAGCTGGAGGCAAACTGAACAAGGAACACAGCTAAACAAATCTGGCATTTCTGCAATGAGGGGAGTAAGGAGGATCCAGAGGCTAGGAAACAAGAAGGGATTCAGGATTCCCTGCTCTGCCACAGACTCCTTGTATGACCTTGGGCAAGTCACGCAGTCTCTGTGCCTCGGGTCCCATCTGAATAAAGGGGATAATAGCCCTACCCTGCCTCACAGAGGGTTGGGAGGATAAACACATTAAAATATTGTGAAGTGCTCAGATATTACAGTAATTGGGGTCATATATGTACCATGGATAAAAAAAATAGGAGTGCATTTGGCAGCTTTGGGGGATGCAGACAGAAAGATAGTTAGAAATTTATTTATCAGCAGGGGAAGAGGGTATTAATGTTTGCATTAGCATACGTGCAGAGATTGTGATCAGCGAGCACATTAAAATGCACCCATGTAATCCAACGCAAATGTCACACTACATGCATGGGCAAGTTGCTTCTATCTTAATGTCTGGGCTTAGTCTATGCACGTCCAGGGCCCAATTTACCATTGAAACAACTCCACAAAATGTAGGACAAAGTCCTGCACAGTGAGTTTAGAATGCCACCAAAAAAATCAGACTGATAGGAGTGTTGGCTAAGAGAAGTGAAAACATTATCTACTGTGCAAAGTGCAAGGAAATGACGAATCAGACCCTTGCTGCTCACTTAGAGCTGCCCATGGATTCTGTGACAGGAACTGAGTCTATGCACACCTCAGAAAGCTTTCCACCCAAGCCAAGATGTTTCTTTCCATCCACACCACACCAAGCCTAAAACTGTCTTTTAAAACAAAAAAGGTATGAAAATATCTAGAAAAAAAACACCACCTTTGTTAACCTTAAAAAGAAGAACAGGAGTACTTGTGGCACCTTAACTCCTGTTCTTCTTTTTGCGGATACAGACTAACACGGCTGCTACTCTGAAATTTGTTAACCTTGATTCCAATGAGAAAAGGTGTATAAGTAACTCAAGACGGAGTGTAGGGGGACAGGGACATTAAGACTTCATTATAGTCAAACTATTGGGAAGCTGGGAAAATTGAAAATAAAGCTCAAATTGGAAGAGGCACTGTTATTACACAACCAATGGTAACTCTCCTCCCATATCATTGCCCATCCACCATGCAGAAGATCAGGGAACAGTCTTATGCCTGAACCGCAAACAGTTCTGACACCGACAATACAAGCCACCAGACTTTCTGTACTGAACCCATAACTGACATATTCATAGATTCCAAGGCCAGAAGAGACCTTTACGGTCATCTAGTCTGAGCTCTTGCATAACAGGCCAGAGAACATCATCCAGCAATTCCTGCATCGAATCCAACAGCTCTTAGTAAAGCATCCAGGCCTCAGTTCTCCATGCAGGAACCTTACTCTAATGGAGGACTGGTGGTAACAGAGCCACACCTTCTATCCTTCCCTAGTCCTCTCCTCTACCTCACACTGGTGTGGAGGAAAGAGAGCCAGCACAGAGGGAATTCCCCACTGGTTGTCTCCTGATAGCGTGGGAGCACTCTGCAGTGTTTATATGGAGCGAAGTGGCCTTGGTAGACCAGAGAATCAGTCTCCCATTCTGATTTAAATATACCAAGCGATAGAGAATCTACCACACCCCTTATGAAGCTGTGCCAATGGCTAATTATCCTCACTTTAAAAAATGAACCTTATTTCCCATTTGAATTTTTCTACTTGCAACTTCCAGCCACTGGTTCTTGTATGTCTGACTGGGCCCGTGTGTCTGCTAGAATAAAGAGCCCTCTAATAGTACATCTTCTCCCTGCGCTAGTAGTTATAGACTTCGGAAGATGGGGAATCAGCAAGGTATTCCATTGCTGTGTGTTGTGGAATGAACTCAGTGGTGTCTTCAGAGACTGTGGATTCACAGTTTAGTAGGCTCTCAAAGTGCTCCTTCCAGCATTGTTTAATGGCTACATTGTCCTTGAGGAGAGTGGAGCCACCCTGGGAACATAAGGGGGTTGGGCCTTTGGAGCTTGGCCCATATAGAGCTTTTGTGGTTTGAAAGAAGCTTCTCATGTCATCCTGGTCTATGAAAACCTGGATCTCAGAGAACCTTCTCTTGCCAGCACTTGTTTTTGATGCCATGTAGCCTCCTTTGGACTTCAGCTTTGAGCAGATGATAGGCCTCATGTTTTCCTCGGTTAGAGAAATCATTTTGCCAGATACAGAATACATTTATTTTCTGTTGAATTAAATGGAATTAAACGAGGACTTCCTCGTTGTTTTTATCAAACCAGTCTTGGTGCTGATGAATGGAATATCCTATGGTTTCAGCACATGCACTGTGAATAGTATTTTTAAGTTGATTCCAGTGCTTTTGAATGTCAATGACGTCAGGCAAGTCAGAGAGTTTCCCATCTTCCGAGGAAGTATAATGTGCCATCATCCAGATAAAAATAATCACCAGGCCCAGACGGCATCCCAGCTGAGGCTTTTAAAGCTGGTGGAACAAAGCCCCAGCACAAACTTTGCCAATTCCTTGACAAAATCTGGACCTGTGAAGAAATTCCACCTGACTTTAAGAAGGCCAACCTTGTTACAATATTCAAGATAGGGGACAAATCTTTGTTTGGGAACTACAGAGGTATTGCCCTCCTCTCCGTCATAGGGCAGATCCTTGCCCGGATCCTTTTAAACCACCTCCTCCCTCTTGCGGATGAACTCTTCCTTGAATCAGTGTGGCTTCAGGACACCCTGAGGCACAACTGACATGATCTTCGTGGCACGACAGATTCAGGAGAAGTGCAGAGAGCAACACCAGGAACTGCTCATGGCATTCATCGACCTAACCAAGGCCTTTGACTCTATCAATCATGATGCCCTAGGGATGGTGCTGTGTAGGTTTGGTTGTCCAAAGAAATTTATTTCCATCATCAAACTACTCTATGATGGGATGCAACGGCTCAGAGATCGAACCATTCATCATACTGGTGTCAAGCAGGGCTGTGTCACTGCTCCAACACTGTTCTCCATTTACCTTGCCGTGATCCTGATTCTCATCTGCGACAGCCTTCCTGATGGAATCGGGATCAAGTATCGTATGGATGGCCAACTTCACAATCTCCCACGTCTCCAAACAAAATTTAAGATCACAAGAATTGGCATCACGGATTCAGTATGCAGATGATTGTGTCATCTTTGCACACACAGAGGCTGACCTGCAAGCACCCTAAATCTTTTTGCAGATCCTATCATAGCTTGGGGGGGTCTCTCTCAATATTAGGATATTCTATCAATACCAAGGTATTCTACTAGCCCTCGCCTGCATAAACTACTCTTCATACTTCACAAATCACCATCAGCAGAGAACCCAAGGAAAATGTGGACCATTTTCCATACCTTGGCAGCCACCTCTCCCAAACAAATAGCACTGACACAGAAATCAAATACAGGATCCGCTGGGCTAGCACATTCTTTGGAAGACTACTCAAACAAGTCTTCAATGATAGGGATCTACAAACAGGTACCAAGATCTTGGTTTACAAGGCAGTTGTCATCCCCACCCTTCTCTACGGGTAACCTACAAACAACATCTCAAGCAGCTGGAGTGGTTCCAGCCGTACTACCTCAGGAGGATTCTCAGGATCAGGTGGAAAGACTGACGCACTAACATCAGCGTTCTCTCTGCAGCCAACATCAGCAGTGTAAAAGCGCAGGTCATGAAACATCAACTCTGCTGGGCTGGTCACTGTGTACATATGTCTGACACTTGCCTCCCAAAGCAAGTACTCTTCTCTCAGTTAAACCAGGGAAGAAGGGATCGTGGAGGGCAGCGGAAGCACTTCAAGGACATACTGAAAGTACACCTTAAAAAGGGAGGCATCAATCCACCAACCTGGAGGACTTCAACACAGAGGCATCACGCTATACATCAAGCCATAGCCCACTTTGAGGAGAACAGACGTGCTCATGAGACAGAAGCGACAAAGGAGTAAAGAAAGGGCACAACACTAGCCAACAACTATGTCTCCTCCAAGATTACACCTGTCACTTCTGTGGGAAAATCTGCAGGGCAAAAATTGGGCTCCTCAGCCACTTAAAAACCCATCAATAAATCCCTTTGGCAGACATCATCCTCGCACTGAGGGATAGCCGAAGAAGAAGAGTTATAGACCATGCTCAACCTTCTCATCAATAAACTAAACAGATTCAAATCCTTTAGTCTTTCACTGTAAGGCAAGCTTTCCAGCACTCAGATCACTCTTGCAGCTCTTCTTTGAACTTTTTCCAAATATTCAACAGCCTTTCTAAAGCAGGGACACCAAAATTGGACACAATAGTCCTTTACTCACCAGCAACATATTGAGCAACACAGACTACAGTGAGATCAACCTTCATCTGCTAAAGGAAACCAGAACTCCTGAACCAATACGAACATCAAAAACCCATTCCTAGGGCCCTACCAAATGCACGGCCATGAAAAACGTGTCACAGACTTTTGTGGTACTCTTACTGGTCTTTTGTGTACTCTTACCCTATACTATACAGATTTCATGGGAAAGACCAGCATTTCTTAAACTGAGGGTCCCAATCCAAAAGGAGGTTGCGGGGGGTGGGGGGTGCTGTAGTATTGCCACCCTTATTTCTGTGTTGCTGCCTTCAGAGCTGGGTGGCCAGAGAGTGGCGGCTGCTGGCCGAGGGCCCAGCTCTAAAGGCAGCAGTGCGGAAGTAAGAGTGGCTATATACCATACCATGCCATCCTTACTTCTGCTCCTAGCCAGCAGCTGCCGCTCTCCAGCCACCCAGCTCCGAAGGCAGCACCACCGCCAGTAGCTGTGCAAAAGTAAGGGTGGCAATACCACGACCCCCCAATAACTTTTTGGGGGGGACACATACACACAATACCCTTTTGGGGCAGGACCCCTACAATTACACCACCATGAAATTTCAGATTTAAATATCTGGATTCATGAAATTTACAATTTTTAAAATCCTATGACCATAAAATTGATCAAAATGGACCATGAATTTGGTAGGGCCTTACCCATTCCATATGACACTGGCAAAGGTACATCATAATTCTGCCACACCGTGACTACAGCAGTGGCAATAAATGAGAACACAGTCACAGATATACCTGTTGCTCAGCTACCTAACCTGTGCTGGTTAGAACTATGTTGTGATACCTTTAAAGGCGATCTGAATGCAGAAAAGTGCTTGTCTTTTGCAGGGACTGTTGGGTATTTGTTTTTTTTTTCCCCCTAATTTATGACCAATAAAAAGGGCCAAAATAATTATACTGGTCCAATCCCTAGTAGGGATGCAGTTATACTCATATAAAGGTCTTATACTGGGTTATTATAGATGTATTACCTAATATCCTGGGACCAAGGTGGGTGAGGTCTGAAAAAGAGCTCTTCGTACTCTCTCTCTCACCAGCAGAGTTGGTCCATGGAAAGATATCATCTCACCCACCTCATCTCTCTTATACAGAGACAAGTTTCAGAGTAGCAGCCGTGTTACAGAGACAAGTTATTCCCCTTCCCGTATGGGGATAAGTTACACAGGTATAAATGTGTCTACAGTGGGGTGGTTTACACCACATTGCTAAACTAGTACAGTTAAAGCTGTACAATGTTTGTGTCGACACAGGCCCGTACTCACGGTTCTAAGATGCAGGGTCAGTCTACCCAGGCGTCTGCCAGCTTAGAGCCATTAGACAGCAGTGCAACGTGACCATAAATGTCTGTCTAGCTGAGCTCTCCCTACATGCCGCACGAGAGCGAGGGGAACTGATGATGCTGTTTAGGGACCTTAGGGATCTTTTGCTTATTAACACCGCAGAATTTCCTGCCCTTCCAGTGCTTTGTTTTTAAGACAAGACTGTCACGGGCTCACCCCGGCAGCGGGAGCCAGTCAGGCTTCACTGCAGGTCACCGAGGCTGTTGCCTTGGCCTAGCTGCGCGCCCCTGGAGACCCCCGGAGGCAGGAGCAGCACCGCTGTAGGCGACGGGGAGAAGCCGGGGGCAGGGTCCCAGGACTACCCCGAGCCCTCCAACGCTTCTACCCTGTCCAAAGCGCAGCCACATCACAGGCAGTCACCGGCCCGCCCGCCATGGGGTTCTCCAGGGCCCGGCCACCGTCCCCCCGCCGGGCCTCCCCCCGGCCCGCCCGGCCACCTGGTGCCCCCCGCTACCTGGTCTCTCCCCTCGTCCCCCCAGGCCTCCGCCGCCTCCTCCTCCTCCTCCTCCGCTCCGCTACCCAGTCCCCCCCACTCGCCAGGTCTCCAGCCTACCCCCCTCCCCTCGGCTCCCCCCCGCTCCCAGACGTCACCTCAACAATGAAGCCGCCATCTTGAAACGCTCCGAGGTCCGGAAGTGACCTCAGACGTTCAAAGCACGTCCGCCTGCCCTACTTCCGCTCCCGGAGGGGAGGGGCCTCCTCTCCCAGCGACCCCTATAGCTGGGATTCCCTCCCAGCCCCGGGTCCCCGCCCCCGCCCCCTGCCCGGACACACACACACTTTGTTGACTGCTGTACATCTCCGGGGGGCTGGGAGCCAGGACGCCTGGGTTCTGTTAGGGACTCGCTCTGTGACCCAGGGCAAGTTACTGGGTTTGATCCTGCTCTCGTTAACATCAATAGGCACATGATCCAGCCCCTTTCTCTGTCTCTCGGGGTCCCCAGCCCTGTAGGGGCATTAGCACTATTTGCCTACCCCACGTGGGCTGGGGGCAGTGAAGGTGGTGGTACAGCCCCACCACTTATTTTCAATGGAAGCAGACATGTCCTAGTCGGGTGCTCCGAGGACATAATGTGCCCTCTAAATGCTTAACATGAATGTAACAAACTTGCCAGACACTCCTGGCTCAAGCCCCAGAGGGAGGCTCCAGAGGGAGGTTTTATTAAATTAGATTATGAACGTTTAAAAATAAGTTTTTTAGTTTTGAGAGCAAAGCGTTCATCACCCAGAGATATTTCTATTGGGCTTTTACCATCTAAGCACCAACTATGGGCATAGAAGAAGAAGAATTGACTAAGTAACTTTGGCTCCTCTTGATCTACTCTGCAGATCTCAGAATGCTCTGTCGAGCTGTGCTCCAGTGGTTCAAGAGCATGAGTACGATCTTCGGGGCTGACTGCGGAGAAGCGGGACACAAACCCCAAATTGGCTGTGAGTTCTATACACAGGGCACGTCTTCACTGCCAATGTTAAAACGCTGTCGCAGCAACCGTTCAACGTGGCTGTGTAGTCGCGGCACCAGCACTGGGAGAAAGCTGTAAAAAAACCCACCCCCACAAGGGGAGTAGCTACCAGCGCTGGTGCACTGTCTACACTGCCACTTTGCAGCGCTGAAACTTTCATTGCTCGGGGGTGTTTTTTCACACCCCTGAACGAGACAGTTTCAGTGCTGTAAAGTGGCAGTGTAGACAAGACCTTAGATTTCACCAACCAAGTATCAAGTGTAAACTCCTCAAGCATTAGAGTTGTGAATTCAGCTGTCGGGAGGAATTCAGTAGCACATCTCCTCTTCATGGGGGTGGGAGGGGAGAAGCAATGCACAAAGCCTTTTGTCTTCAGCAGTGGTTATGTTCAGCAGTGATTTCCCTGGTGTTGATGGGCCTTCTTTTGTTGGGCAAGAGATAACACGTCATGTTGGAAACAAATATTTTGCACTTGGTAAAGCTTCTCTCCTCTCTGGTGATTTACAGTTACAGAGCAAACACTTAAATCTTACTTTATAACATGGCCTACAGGTATTATAAGTGAGGTGAGTGCACGCAGCAACTTACAAGTATTCCATAAAGTCTAAACACTAAGCACGTTTTTATAACTCTAATGCCTGTTTTAACCGTTCCAGCACACAGGTGAGCCCAGACTGGCTCCAGCTATTTGTCAGGGCTAGTCGACACTGGCAACACTAAAGCACTGCTGTGGCAGCACTTTAAAGTGGCTTGTGTGGTCGCGGCAGAGCGCTGGGAGAAAAAACCACTTCCACGAGGGGCATAGCTACTAGCACTGGGAGTGCGGCTCCCAGCGCTGGTGCACGGTCTACACTGGCGCTTTACAGCACGGAAACTTGCTGCACTCAGGGAGGTGTTTTTTCACCACCTTGAGCAAGAAAGTTGCAGCACTGTAAATTGCCAGTGTAGACAAGCCGTCAGTGTTCAGTTGAGACCTAGGGGCCTTAGCATGAACCGATACCTCCTCTGCCAGCATCACAGCTTCATAAACGTTACTGAATTCTCACAACCCTTCCACAAGGCAGATCAACAATATCTCCATTGCACAGGTGCGGAGGTGACTTATCCAATTGAGGGACAGAGCTCAGTACAGACCCAGGTATTCTGACTCCTTGTTTCCCACTGTATCCTTCCTCTCATACAATGCCCTCTGCCATTTAAAATAGGCCCTACAATAAGTGAAATAATAACAGTGGTCAGTAATTTATATATGTATGTTGAAAGTCACACAGAAGTCAAATTATTATACTTTGCACTCCACACAAATCTTCTCTCCCCACACACCTTCCCCCATTCCTGCTACCAAAAGAGCTAAAGTAGCTCCTGGCAAAATTATGTTTGTATTTAAAATAAATATTTTCAGACAAGGAGCATAGAAACTGCAAGATTAGGGGTCTGTCTCATCTGCTATCCTGCCTCTAATTGTAGCCAGTGCCAGATGTTTTATAGAAACATGAAGTGGGAAAGTATGACATGACCTGTCTACTGGATAAGTTGCTTCCTGACCCCCATTAGTTAGAGGCTGGTGTGTGCCTTGAAGCAGGAGGGTTTATAGTTCTTCTAAACTTTTTTGTTCTTTCTTTAATCATGGCTAGTATCAAATCCAGATATTCCTGTTGTCCGTATCGATATTTGATCTTTCTCTGGATCCTGCTAAGCACCTGGCCTCAGTAATATCTTGTAGCAATGAGGGATAGCTCAGTGGTTTGAGCATTGGCCTGCTAAACCCAGGGTTGTGAGTTCAATCCTTGAGGGGGCCACTTAGGGATCTGGGGCAAAAATCAGTACTTGGTCCTGCTATTGAAGGCAGGGGGCTGGACTCGATGACCTTTCAGGGTCCCTTCCAGTTCTATATAATGAGTTCCACTGACTAATTGTACAGTGTATAAAAAAGACTAAGGGTATGTCTACACTGCAATAGGGACAGCACATGGAGGCATACTCAAGCTACTGTTGATTAAGCTAGCTTGCTAAAAATAGTGGTATAGCCCTAGCAGCACAGGGTAGCCACCCAAGTACATACCTTGGGTCACAGGATGTTGGCCTGAGACTTGATCAACTCCTTCCCCCCTCCATTAAACGCTGGGAGTTCACCATTAAAATTGAAGCAAAAAAAAAGTTCTTCTGCTGATAAAGCACCCCCACCTCAGGAATGTCCTAATGAGATGTATAACCACCAAGGTTATAAAGTAGACACCCAGGCACTGGGAAATTAGGAAGGATACAGAAAGAGACTCAACAAATGGTAAAATAAGCTCTGACCAGTGTTTTATGCTCACCAGCTGCACAAACAGAAAAGGACACAACTAAGTTACAATTTGGGCATGAAAGATAAAATGTAAAAAACTTGGGCAGGAAGGAGGACAGAGTGCCAGGGTGTCATTGGTTAAAATGTTTGTTATTTTGTGATGGGTTTAGTGAAGTGAAAGGGGGGGGCTAGTTTTACCTAGAGAATGTAAATGGAAAGCAATGCTCTTTGGGAACCATTTCTGGATTGTAGTTCAACATCAAGCTGCTGGAACTCTGACCCCTCTGCATGACCATGATGTGCAGAGGCATCGCCGGGAACCCCCAGACAAGTGGCTCCGGACTGGCCATCAGGTGAAATTTGTCTGTACCTTGGAGCAGTGAGCATAAGAGATTTGCTTGGTATATGTATTCTGTGTGTGTTGTTAATAAATAGATGTTTAGAGCACAGCTGTCTACGGTTCTTTCACTGGGAAAAGGTCACGCAGACCTGTACAGCCCCAAGTCCCATGGGTAGTGGCGGGTACTTAAATTGACCAGGTCTCTCCTTGAGCCCCATGAGAAAGGATAGGTGCCTTACACCCCAAGCTCTCGGTAGGGAAAGGGTGGAAGTGCCTAAATTGACCGGGTCACGCCTTTAGCCCTCAAAAGGGTGTGAGCGGGGTGCCCTAGACTGTGGGGTAACAGGGAGGATAGTATCTGAGTGGCCAGATCTTGATGCTGGATATTCTACAGTGGCTACACTACTACTTTTAACAACCTGACTTGATCAAAGCTAGCTCGGGTACGCCTGGACATGCTGCAGTCTTGCCTCCCAGTTGCAGTGTAGATAGACCCTAAGGGAAAGCTCCCAAGCCCTGCCAGCACAGGGTCATAACAAGGATCTACAAATAACTGCTTGAAAGAGGCACAGAGAAAGAGAACACCCTGGAGTTTCGACCTCATTTTTCAGACTGGGACAAATCCGCTGCTCATCTGGCGTAGCCCAGAGGACTATAGTACTCATTACCTAGAAACACAGCCTTGAATTCTCCAGCTGTGACACAATAAATAGGGCTTCGTGTACCCAGTCGTTTTCAGGCAAGGATACTGTGCAATTAAATAAGGTTCCAACTGACCAATTCTTACAGAATTCAGCTCAATGAGCATTGGCAGGGTCATAGGAGCAAAGAAAACCATTTCTCAGGGTGCTTTCCTCAGAGCTGAGTTTCTTCAAATCCAATAATGGGCCTGCCTGCCCTGAAAACCTCACCAGCTGGTGATTTGTGCTGCTGCAGCTTGGAGTGACTGTCGTTTGATCCGTAAAGCTGCTCAGGGGAGCTGTAGTCAGAGGAATACACCACAGCTCTTGCACTAAGCACAGCAGATTGAAAAGAGCAACATCGCACGAGCATGCTACTCTGGTCACCTGACTAGCATAAAGTCCAAATAAAGGACCTGATCCTCCCCTACAAAGCCTCTGCTAGGCCTGGACTTGGCTGTCCCAGTGACTGTCTGTCTTTGGGTGACCAACAGGGACCCTTGTTCATAGATTATAAAGCCAAAAGGGACCACTGTGATCATCTCATCTGACCTCCTGCAAAACACTTTTATAGTGTCAGTCCCCCCCTTGAAAAACATTTCCAGCTGAGTATTGGGAGACAAAGAGTGGATATGGAAGGATGTTCCCTGCTGGCTTTTTTCTTCCTGTTTGAGCTTCTTTTGTTTTCCCTGCCTGCTTGATGACTCTGCTTACTGCTTAAATGCAAATTAAGACAAGCACACATTCCTTTGTCTGGGACAGACCTGTTAGCCAACATCGTTTAACCAGGCCTGTGGGATTTGGAACATGTGTTAATAACATCATACAGGGGAATATTATAACTGTACATGCAATGTTGCCACACATATTTTATCAAGACAATACTGACCAGCAAATTAGGAGTTTTCAAATGATACCTCACGAGGCATATCTTGTACAAAGATTATTACAATAGAGTGTATGGTGTGAAATGAACACGCACCGCTCCGGAAAGTGGCTGGAACGTGGGGAAGGAGGAGCGCAGGTGTCTGTGTGTGGCTGTTGCTTCAGGTACCGCCCCCAGCAGCTCCCATTGGCCGGGAATGGGGAACCGCGGCCAATGGGAGCTGCTGGGGGTGCTGCCTGAAGCAAGAGCCACACACAGACATCCGCGCCCCTCCTTCCCTAGGTTCCCGCCGCTTCCCGGAGCAGTGCGGGGGCAGGGCAGGCAGGCAGGGAGTCTGCCCTGCCCCCAGTGCATGTTGGACCAGAGCCCGCCCCCCGAACCCCTCCTGCAGCTGAACCCCCTGCCGCACCCTGCATCCCTCCTGCACCCCAACCCCCTGCCCTGAACCCCCTGCTGCATCTCGCACCCCTCCTTCACCCCGACCCTGAACCCCCTGCTCCACCCTGCACCCTGACCCCCTGCCCTGAGCCCCCTGTTGCACCCCTCTTTCACCCCAACCCCCTGCCCTGAGCCCCCTGCCGCACCCTGCACCCTGACCCCCTGCCACACCCCTCACCCCTCCTGCACCCCAACCCCCTGCTGCACCCTGCACCCTGACCCCCTGCCCTGAGCCCCCTGCCACACCCTGCACCCTGACCCCCTGCCACACCCCTCGCCCATCCTGTACCCCACACCCCAACTCCCTGCCCTGAGCTCCTGCCACACCTCTCCTGCACCCCTGGGGTCAGGGAGGGTGCAGAGTTGGGGTGGGGATTTCGGGGAAGGGTTGGAATGGGGGCGGGGAAGGGGTGGGAAGAGGCAGGGCAGGGGCAGGGCCTCATGGAAGGGGTAGAGTGGGAGCAGAGCCAAGGGTGGCGTGGGGGAGGTGTAAGTAATGCGGCCCTCAGGCCAATGTACTAGTCCTCATGTGGCCTCGTGGTCATTTGAGTTTGAGACCCCTGGTCTAGATAAAACTTTATCCTTCCATGAGTGCAAGGGACTGGACTAGATGACCTCTGGAGGTCCCTTCCAGTCCTACACATCTATGATTCTAGAAGATCCCTGAGATCAAAGGGAGTCCACGGATGGTATTTCTATGATTGTTGTGATGGATTATGCCCCTTAGGAAGCCACCTAATGTGCTGAGATACCACTGAGTCTACCTGTTCTGCCAGCATGGGCCCCCTTTAACCTGTCTTGCTGAGCCAGGATAGTAAAGCCTCCTCTAACACACACACAGGCAGGGCCACACCCAGCTGCAGATCAGCTCTGGGAAGACTCAGCTTAAGGGACTTGCTTCAGCACTCAGGTGTCCACCTCCCTTGGAGTGCAGATCCAAAGGTATATTATGAAATTCACCTCCTCCCTCAATGTGGAGGAAGGTATGCACAACTTCTCGCCCCCTCCCCCACCCCCCACCCCGGTTAGAAATTACAGAAACTGGGTTATTATAAACAAAACAAATTTTATTAACTACAAAAGGCAGATTAAGTGGTAAAAGGGGTAGCAAACAAATCAGATTACCAAGCAAATGAAACCAATCACTCAAACTAAGCTAGTTTCACTAAAGACATTAGTTACAAATAGTATTTCTCACCCTGAATATTGTTGCAGGCAGATTACTGAACATCTTGAAAGGCTGCTGCACTGGCCTCCCTCTTGAGACCTCAGGTATTATTACTTACAAGCTAGACGCCCTCCCAGCTTGGGCTCAATTCTTCTCCTCCCGCAACCCCCTGTTCAGTTCTTGCTTCCATGTTTTTTTCCGTGTCTCTTAGGTTGGGGAGGCAGAGGAAACCTTGAGGATGTCACTCCCCTGCCTTATATAGCTCTCGTGTAAGGCGGGAACCCTTTGTCGTCTAGTGGAAAAACCACTGGCATTCCAAAGGGGAAGAGGGGCATCCAGCACCAGGTGACTCAGACCCATGTCTCTGCAGAGCTGTGGCAGCCATTGCTCATAGTCTGTCTCCAGTGTCCACAGGAAGTCTAAGCTCTTTCACAGTCCACTGTTTCTGCTAATGGCCCATTAGCCCTGTGTGGCTTTTCCATTGTTGTACCTGAAGGGCTGGTTGGGGGTGACACCCAAAGTAACACATTTGAAATACAGATACATAGTTAATATTCCTAACTTCAGATACAGAAATGATACAGGCATACAAACTGGATAATCACATTCAGTAACTCATAACCTTTCCAATTATATCTTACATGATCCATCTTGCATAAAGTACATCTCAGTTATGTCATATTCATATCATAAGCATATTTTCATGAGGAACATGGAATGTAATGTCACAATTATATTTCCTAAACTCCCATTGACTTTATTGAGGCCGGGATTTCACCCAAGAAGCATGATATTGAACTAGCTTCAGAAATTATTGGGAAGCTGGGAGAGACAGCGGAGGGTGGGAGCATAGGCACTAACTCCATGTGTGCTCTGGGGCTGGAGCACCCATGGAAAAAAATAGTGGGTGCCCCTCACCCACCAGCCACCTGCCCATCAGCTGTTCAATGGGCCCCACTCATCAGCTCCTCCCCATTCCTCTCCCCCCCAGCACCTCCCACCGATCAACTGTTACATGGCGAGTGGGAGGCACTGGGGGCGGGGGGAATGGGGAGGAGCAGGGGCAGGAAGAGGCAGAGTAAGGGCGGGGCATGCTTGGAGGAGGGGGTGGAATAGGGGCAGGAAGAGGCAAGGTGAGGGTGGGGCCTTGGTGGGAAGGGGTGGAGTGGGGGTGGGGCCTCAGGGCAGAGCAGGGGTGGAGCACTCCTGGGGAAAGCTGAAGGTCAGTGCCTGTAGGTGGGAGAGATTTGTACATGACAGTTCATGGGGGTCATTCTAAATAATAATGAGGGACCATGGGCCAGTGTACCTAGTTGGTGGAGGGGCGGGGTAGGGACACTGTGATGGGAGCCAGGAAAGATGGGCAGACACAGATGCACTCTCCATCCCTTTCAATCCATGCCAGTAGGGTCTGACTCTGCAAGCAGCCAGGGCGGCCGTGCCCAATGGTAATGAGAATGCTGCCTTCAGCTGGCTCCAAAATGCCAAGAGTCAGGCTCCAACTGATCTCTGGGATACATCAATTCCATAGCCTGGATCCTTCACCAAGACCTGGTCCCTGCAATAGGGCCCCCACGTCAACAGAATAAAGTTCAGACCAGTCATATACATACTTGGTGCGGTCAAAAGGCCCATTTCACAAAGCCGAAAACAATTATGAGCCGAAAGGCAGCAGTGTTCAATAAATAGTTGTGTTCTGTATTTGGGGGAAAAACAGATGATGTTGTCTTATCATAGGGTGGGGATAACATTTTCTTCATTCCACTAGTGTCTCTGGAGGATGTTAAACAGAAGTTACTAAAGACCTAGCCCTGAAGGAGAGCTCTGTGGAGCTTGAAAGCATGTCTCTTTCACCAACAGAAATTGGTCCAGTTAAAGATATTACCT
The DNA here is from genome assembly GCF_011386835.1 of Chrysemys picta bellii. NCBI lineage: Eukaryota > Metazoa > Chordata > Testudines > Emydidae > Chrysemys > Chrysemys picta. The sequence continues at coordinate 14,417,265 of NC_088810.1, forward strand.
TACCCACCTTGTCTCACTACTAAAGTTAGACATTTTTAAATCAGCCGGTCCAGACAACTTGGATCCAAGAGTTTTTAAAGTGCTGGTTGAGGAGATTGCTGGACCATTAATGTTGATGTTCAGTAATGTGACGTTATTGACGTGAACTGTGACTGTATAGATCATTGTTGCAACCAAGTTCCTATAGTTGCACTAGGTCTTGTACAAAGGATAAAAAAAGGCTTTATACAGAGTAAAATGGATTAATTTGGGGGTTTGGATCCCATTGGGAGCTGGATGTCTGGGTGCTAGAGACAGGAGCACTTCCTAAGCTGTTTTCAGTTAAGTCTGCAGCTTTGGGTCTGTGTTGCAGCAGATTAGCATATCTGGCTCAACAAGAGAGGGTCCTAGAGGCCCAAAGTGGCAGAGAAAACGGGCTCAGCGGTAGTCTCAGCACATCAGGTGACAGTCCCAAGGGGGTCTCTGTGATTGATCCTGCTTCGGGGGGGGGGGGAGGGGAGGGGCCGGGGCTAGCCTCTCCCAACAACTGGGTCACCGTCTACCCATGGTTCCCCCTCATTGCCCCAAGGTCCCTTCTGCGGCCTCACACCGCAGGCCCACCCCACTTCTTGCCTCTTGATCACAGCACCCCATAGCTGTGGGAGAGCAGCAGCTGCTGGCCAGGCGGTGCAGTGAGGAGTTTTTGAGCCCAGGGGAAGGGGGGACCCAGGGGCTGGCCTGCTGGCTCTGCAGGAGTGAGCCCTGCTGCCTGTGCCTCCCTGCCAGCATCGCTTCTTTGCCTCCTGCCCAGGGCTTCAGCCCTGGACTCACCCACACTCCAGCAGCTCAGGCCCACCAGCTTGCAGCACTCGAACGGCATGGCCCTGGCCACAGTGCCCTGCCCAGCCCCGTCCCCAATTACTGGGACACAAACAGGGAGCCCAACAGTCAGGATCCCGCTGAGTCCAATGCAAAAGCTGACCACACATGTGCCTCTTGCTCAGCTAACCGCCGAGGAGTCCTCATCTCTCATGCACCACAGCGTGTCTGCAGCACACAGGGAAGTTGCACGAGATGCTGCACGTGAACTACGTCAGTATTAAACAATCCGGAGATTTGAAAGTTCTATCACAAGATCCTCAGTGAGGCTTAATTTTATTTAGAAATGTTACTTAGAATTTATCGCGAGAGTTGGCATGTCTGCACACATTTTTAACAGTAATTAAATATTGGAACTATTTACCCAGGGTCGTGGTGGATTCTCCACCACTGACAATTTTTACAGCAAAACTGGACATTTTGCTAACAGCTCTGCTCTAAGAATTATCTGGGGGCAGGTCTCTGGCCTGTGCAATACAGGAGATCATGTTGTACTTAAAGTATTGCACAGGATCTTTTCAGGAGGGATACAGCAAAGCGCCACATTTATTGTTAATACATCTATCAATCAACACTGTATCATATGCATATGAGATATATTACCCTCATGCACTCACACACACACACAAACACACTCCTTCTTCTTGTTGTTACCAACTAGTTGCTCCCCTTAACTTCATTAGCCAGGTGAGTTAGATGGGGGAGAGGTGGAGCTGGGCTTCTGTCAATCCGGATCGATGCTCCGATGTTGACAAGATGAGACCCAGGGGCCTCTGCAAGACACCTCACATTTATTGCAGCTTCCCTCTCATGCAAATCTATACCAGATTCTGTGTCAGTTGGTCATCTGTGGTGCTTCTTTCCGGGTGTTGTCTTAACGCTGCCACATTTATTTTCAAAGAGGGTGTTTTCAAAAGAAGGTGCTGGCTTCTAACTCCCAAGGCGGTCAATATGTCTGATCTTCTCTAACGAGCCCACCTGACAAGTTTTATTATTCTTGGGTCTGGCTTCCATCCCCTCTCTGACAGTTGCAGCTGTCTGGAGGCGCTTGCTTTCCACGCCTTACTCATTCACACCTCATTCATTCAACAGGGCAATTGATTAAAAGGGGGGAGATCTTATTCTACTCCTAGCAAAAAGACATTTTTCTTCTACCTTAATTATCCTTAGGGGCTATAATATTATACCAAGGCTCCATACAAAGTTTCTATATAAGGATTTAATACAAAGTTCCCATATCAACGGACTTGAGACAAAGTAGCATGAAAACAGAGGTCACACATGAATAGACCCAATACAAGGTTATATGAAGAGGCATAATACAAAATCATATGACAGTTATGCGAAGATGCTTAATGTAGAGACAGGTTTTAGGGTAGCAGCCGTGTTAGTCTGTATCCGTAAAAAGAACAGGAGTACTTGTGGCACCTTAGAGACTAACAAATTTATTAGAGCATAAGCTTTCGTGGACTCCACGAAAGCTTATGCTCTTATAAATTTGTTAGTCTCTAAGGTGCCACAAGTACTCCTGTTCTTTTTAATGTAGAGATTTATCTACAATCAGACTCAATGATCACAATGGTCCCTTCTGGCCTTGGAATCTTTGAGCAGAAATATGTTTCTTGGCCCACGTTTTCCAATTTCTGCAGAAGCCAAAAGCCAGCAGAAGTGCCGGTGTCCAACCACACCGTTAGTTGAATTTGCTTTATTATTTAAAAACTGCAACGCTTTGGTGGGAACTTTCAAAGAGAAAAAGACAATTTATCAAAATTTCCAGAGGAAAAATAATTGTTTTCCAACTGGTTCTACTGACCCCCCACCCTCTTCCTTATTTCACCTCCCATCCTTCTGTGACAATGCGGTTCTGGCGGAACCCAACTGAGAGTGCCAACTCAGGACAAATTGCTCAAACAGGGCAGTTACAGCCCAAGGCTGGGGTTTTTTCCACCTCTAAGGCAAACCAAACCAGCCAGACTAGGACGACTTCGGTCTCACCCCACTGGCTAACCGCAAGTCTCACAAGCAATCTCCTTAGACACCCCAGTTTCCCAGTATTCCCACCAGTGCCACTCGTTATGGGGACAAATGGTTATGAAAACCAATACCCCAGTAAAAGAAAAAGGTTCTCCTGATCCCAAAGGACCAAGCCCCAGACCCAGGTCAATATACAAATCAGATCTTACCCACAAATCACGCTGTTGCCAATCCTTTAGAATCTAAAATCTAAAGGTTTATTCATAAAAGGAAAAAGATAGAGATGAGAGTTAGAATTGGTTAAATGGAATCAATTACATACAGTAATGGCAAAGTTCTTGGTTCAGGCTTGCAGCAGCGATAGAATAAACTGCAGGTTCAAATCAAGTCTCTGGAATACATCCCCCGCTGGGATGGGTCCTCAGTCCTTTGTTCAGAGCTTCAGCTTGTAGCAAAGTTCCTCCAGAGGTATGAAGCAGGATTGAAGACCAGATGGAGATGAGGCATCAGCCTTATATAGTCTTTTCCAGGTGTAAGAACACCTCTTTGTTCTTACTGTGGAAAATTACAGCAAAATGGAGTCTGGAGTCACATGGGCAAGTTCCTGCATACTTTGCTGAGTCTCAAGGCATATTTGCCTTCTCTCAATGGGTCCATTGTATAGCTGATGGTCCTTAATGGGCCATCAAGCAGGCTAGGCAGAGCTAACACCAGTTTGTCTGGGATGTCACCCAGCAGCATAGCATAAGTTTGAAATACAGACAGTATAGAGCCAATATTCATAACTTCAACTACAAAAGTGATATACACATATAGACAGCATAATCATAACCAGTAAACCATAATCTTGTCTTAGACACCCCATTTGACCCCCTTTATACAAGATTTGCGTGCCACTACAGGACCTCGGTTGCAACAATGATCTATATGGTCCCAGATTATATCAATAACGTCACACCTTCCTACGCAGCATACCCATGTCAGAGCCAGATCCCCTGAGTCAGGGCTATAGTTAAGGTGACCACTACCTTCTGCAATGCAGTGAGAATTCCCCTTCTCTCTCGCAGCTGCCCTGTGTCCCTGGGCGGGGGGATGTAGCTGGGGAGCTGCAAAGTAACTGACTCTGTTCTGTTTGTAACAGTGGAGCACCAGCTCTGCTGGAGTCAAGACCAGTTTTCTGTTTAAAGCTAGACTGTTCCAAGGTCTCTAAAATTCACACGGTTACTCGGATTGCCTTGGCACTGGGTGTGCCTCATGGGGGTGCAGGATTCAGTCAATGATCCAAATGTGGGGCCATTTAACCAGGGGGTTCCCGAGATACAGCATCCCCAAAATAACCATCTCGCTGGCTTGAGGGTGACCCCCAGAGTGTGCATGGCCTCTCCACTCCTCCTTTTTGGGAGCAAAATTTAGAATGGTTTTAACAAGAGAGGTTACCAGAGGCTGCAGCAAACAACTGCTGGGAGGGGAGGAGTATTGGGGGATTTGGCAGGGGGGGTTATGGGGAGGAGTGTGGGGTTGGGACCTCAGCTGAGGGACACTGGTAATTTGACATGGTTTGAGTGGCAGGAGGACTAGGGAAGGAAAGGGGCAGCCTCACATTATCTCCTCCTGTGGGTGTGCGCACCAGTAGGGTTACCATATTTTGTGCCTCCAAATGGAGGACACTCCACGGGGCCCCGGCCCCGCCCCCAGCCCCGCCCACGCCCCCCGCCCCAACTCCGCCCCCTCCCCAAAGTCTCCGCCCCCTCCCCTGCTTCCCGCGAACATTTAATTCGCGGGAAGCCTGAACCAGGTAAGGGGGCGTGTGGGGGGAGGAGGCGCGGCCCAGGCTGGCCCCCCGGCGGCTCCAGCCTGGGTCGGCTCGGGCCCTGGGGTGCCGGCCCCGGCCGACCACCCCCGGCCCGCCCAGCACTGCCGGCCCCCGGCGGCCCAGCGCACCCCCCCGCTATCCCGGACCGGCTCCCGGCCCCGCGGCCCAGCGCACCCCCCGGCGGCCCGGCCCCGCTACCCCGGACCGGCTCCCCGCCCGGCCCCGCGGCCCGGCGCACCCCCCCGCTACCCCGGACCGGCTCCCCGCCCGGCCCCGCGGTCCGGCGCATCCCCCCGCTACCCCGGACCGGCTCCCCGCCCGGCCCCGCGGCCCGGCGCACCCCCCCACACACTACCCCGGACCGGCTCCCCGCCCGGCCCCACAGCCCGGCGCACCCCCCCGCTACCCCAGCCCGCGGCCCGGCGCACCGCCTGGCTCCCGGCCCGGAACCGCGCCCCCGGCTCCCCGCCCGGCCCCGCGCCCGGCCCGGCACCATGCCCCCGGCCCCGCGACCCCGGCCAAAGAGGCCCGGCCGAGCCCTCCATCCCTCCCTCCCAATTTTCCCGGACATGCCCGGCTTTTGGGGATTTCCCCCCGGACGGGGATTTGAACCCCCAAAAGCCGGACATGTCCGGGAAAATCCGGACGTATGGTAACCCTACGCACCAGGATCAGGGGGTGAGGAAAGGTCAGACCCCGTCTCCCTAGCTTTGTGTGTGTGCTGGGAGCTGGAGGCCCCAGCCCCGCTTCAGGAGTCTGAGCCCCTCTCCCTGTCCCCTCGTACATGAGCTGGGATTGGGGGGACAGGTGGGGAGACGCTGAGGGTAAAGCAAATTTAAACATTTGATCCAGATGATAAATAGTGAAGATACACGTTACCTCTCTGTAGGGTGAGGGAGGCTGGCCAGAGTGTGGGGGAGGGGCCTGGTTCAGGGGCACCAGAACCGGACGGGATGACCAGGGTCCCCTCACTTTAAGAAGTGATAACCCTCCCACTTTTTAACAGCTGTAAGGGCAAGCGATGGACGGCAGAGAGGAGTGAGGGGGGGCAGGGTCTTGGGGGGGAGAAGAGGCAGCACAGGGGCAGTACCTCTGGGGAAGGGGCAGCACAGGGGGCAGAGTCACAGTTCAGGCACCAGTGGTCCCCCCTCACACACACACACTTTTAGGGAGCTTCCATGGCTCTGGCCTGGTTTGGAGAAGGGGCGGACTGGATGGACCTCAGGTATGGCTGGGGTTTTCAACATGGAAATTTTTTCTGGGGTGTGTCTGAGTTATGGTGGGCATTCACCGGTGGAGCACTCCTTGGTGGCCTGGTGCAGAACAATGACTGCATCCCTGCCTCAATTTCCCCAGGGGGCTTTGTTACCAGATTTGCCCATTACTTTGGGGTATACTCATTTATTAGGGTTACTCTTTTGAGGGGAGGGGTTCTGTAATTCTATCAATGTATTGCTTGTGTCACTTGTGTTCTCATACGGAGCTCTACTTCTCCCTGCTGCAAGTTCTCTCCCAGTGGAGCTCTCCTGCAGGCCCTAGGTTCCCCAGGGCACCGTTCTTCGAGCCCCAGAATCAGAAAACACACATTAACAAAGCGCTTCTGAGAGGACCAGGTCAATCAGCACTCCCAGGCTGACCCTTTATATGTCCCTGGACTCAGCAGACTGGGTCGAGCAGCACTTCCAATGCCCTCCTATGCCACAGGCACCGCACGTCCCTATTCCCACTTTCACGTTACAATTGTTCTGGTCATAATCCACTAGATGAGCAAACCCCACAGGATTTTTGGGCACTGCACGGACCTTGGCTTTGGTAAGAGTGTTGCTGCAGAATGAATGGGGAAGCCAAAAACACCAAGGAAAGACTGTAACTATAAAGAAAAACTATAACTGATCACAGAACTTGGGGTTAGAAAGCTATACCTGGGGGGGGGACAGAGAGAGAGAGAACTGGGTTCTCACCACTCCATGAAGCTTGACTCGATCGGGGGTCCCAGGTGATGGTGGTAGCTCAGGGTCCTGAGTGCTGGAGACAGGCAGAGCCCCCAGCACGATCAGTCAGGAGAAGATGAAGTCCCAATGGAACTGATGCAGAGTTTGGATCCAGGCATCAGAGCACTTACTTGAGCATGGATGGGATTTTTGTAGGGAAACAACAATGGTTCAAGGGAGAACACTAGATTTGTTTATGGGTAAACTGATGGCTCAGGGGAGTATACCAAAGTTGTTTTGTTCAGGCTAGACAATAGGAACTGCTCATTCCTGGCTATGACTGGTGTTCCTTGAAGGGAGCTCACAATGCAGTTAGGCAGCTTCACTATTTTGGATACCAATAAAGGATTTATTACTAGAATTGGTCTGATAACAACTGAGCTGGGTGTGGGCAGGCAGGTTCATTAACATCTAGAGCAGAGATCCCCCATCATGCAGTGCTTCCCTGCTTTTCTGGTCCCAGAGTTCAGTGCAGTTCTTGCCTTGGAATCTCTGCTCTCTATTCTGTATGCTAATGGAGATGCCTCCTTGTCCCCTCTTTGATGCAAATGAGGCTAGGGGAGTTGCCTTAATCCTGTCACTCTTGTCCAGAGGGGTTTAGGTGTGTCTCCCACGGCCTTTTCATTGCTTTTTGTAAGTCTTTCTTCTGATCGGTTTTGGTTCAAGCAGAGGCTGGGGTGGGGGTGGGGTGTCCTTCATGAGTCAGACAGGCTGGATACTGCGCCCTGGTTCCCCAGGAGCACTGAGCTGATAGGTAATGCTTTCAATGAGGCTTTTGCACCCCGCACAGTGTGCATTCAGGAGTTTAAGGGATTTAACCAAAGGCCAAATGTAGTACGCAAGCAAGCCCTCGCCCCAGCAGGGGGCAGGAGTTAATCATGGTCTATCTGACTCCTCCATCCTGCCTCCTTACCTGGAACTGGAACGTTTGCCGTCCCTGGGAAGGGCAGGGAAGGGAAGGGCAGGGAAGGGCTCCCTCTCTGGACACAGGGCCCCCCTGAGATCAGACCACTGCAGCTCTTCCCTGGATCCCTCTGTGATTCTCTATTTTCTGGGAAGGTCCTTTTGTTGGGTCTCCCTAGGGCTTCACACTGATAGCTTTCCCTTTCCAGGACCTCTCCCCTCCAGGGGCAGCATGTGTGGGGAGCTTCCTGACCAGCTCCCCTGAGACCAACCTCTGAGTTCTGGGCTTCTGGATTGAGTCCTCATAACCCTTTATTAGGCCCAGATGTTCCTCAGCTAATTAGCTGCTGCCCTTGGCAGTTAGCTACCCACAGGTGCATCTGGGCTGGCTTGTTCTCCTTACCAGAGCCTGTCACTCTGTCTCATAGTACAAAACCAGGCAGGCAAGGTGTGTAAAGGCAATGCATGCCACTCCGGAGAAGAGCCGCAGAGGTTTGACCTTAGGGGGGGCCTGAGTCCGGGTAATGGGCAGGGATTGTACTTACTCTATGTTTGTACAGAACCCAGCACCGGCAGGCCCAGCCTGGTTGGCTTGTAGGTGCCATGGCAACATAAAGGTTAAATAATAGTAATAAGGAAGTCATTTTTTATACAAAGCACAATCAGCCTGTGAAACCCTCTGCCACTAGATACCATGGAGGCCAAGAGTTTAGTAGGGTTTAAAAAATGCTTCGACATTTAAGTGAACGATGAGACTATCCACCGTTCCACCCGACAGGTCAGGGTTTGGGCCCCTTGGGCACTACTGTAATACAAACAACCCGAAATCCACTCGAGAGATGCCCGGAGCCACCTCTCACTGGCTGGGGGTCGGGCAGGCTATTCCATCATGGGCCATTACAGAGTTTCCTCTCCTTGCCATAGAGCAGCTGGCCCTGAGTACTGTGGGAGAGAGGAGATCAAACAGCCCATTGATCTGATCTGGCAATTCGTAGAAATCCCACCAAAGCCTAGAGGCTGCAGGCCTCCTACCTAACCTAGAGCTCCGTGCCACAGGGAACTCCCACCCTATTGAAATCCCCTGCATCTATGCACTTTGCATGGTGTCAAGTATCAAGGGCTCATTCACCTGCACATCCATTAATGTTATATATGCCATCATGTGCCAGCAATGCCCCTCTGCCATGTACATTGGCCAAACCGGAGAGTCCCTCCGCAAAAGAATAAATGGACACAAATCGGACATCAGGAATGGTAACATACATAAGCCAGTAAGTGAACACTTCAATCTCCCTGGTCATTCTATTACAGATTTAAAAGTCACTATCATTGAACAAAAAAACTTCAGAAACAGACTTCAAAGAGAAACAACAGAACTGATACAACTTAGAGAATTTTTCACTTGACCAGAGCTCAAAGAGCCAACACCATTAATCTGGGCTTGAATAGGGACTGGGAGTGGCTGGCTCATTACAGAAGCAGCTTTTCCTCTCCTGGAATTGACACCTCCTCATCTATTATTGGGAGTGGACTACATCCACCCTGATTGAATTGGCCCTGTCAACACTGGTTCTCCACTTGCGAAGTAACTCCCTGCTCTCCATGTGTCAGTATATAATGCCTGCATCTGTAACTTTCACTCTATGCATTCGAAGAAGTGAGGTTTTTACTCACGAAAGCTTATGCCCAAATAAATCTGTTAGTCTTTAAGGTGCCACCAGACTCCTTGTTGTTTCTGCATCTATGCAGATTCCCCTGCATTCCAATGTCCCCTGGTGCAGCTGCTGGGCTCCATCCCCCCTGCTTTGCACTAGATAGCGTCTGTGCTGGTGCACTCCATGAGGGTCAGCCCAGCTGGGGACAAGGTTTTCTTTGTCAGTCAAAACTGCACATCCCTCAGTCTGCAGAATGCTTCCATTTGTGCCCACATGCAGGAGCAGCCACAGTGCAGTGCAGGGCAGACGGAGCCCCCTGACTGCTGCAGAAACCCTCCTTTACAGGTGGTGCTCACGAGTCACCATCCACGCAGGGGTATGGAAAAGGGACTCCATTATTATCCCTTGCTCTTGTCCAGCTCTCTCTCTCCCCCTGCATTCAGCTGTCCTTATGCACACCCATCTCTCTCTACTAGCGATGTCGGGCTGGTTGCTCTGCCTTGTCTCATGTACTCAGTTTATTAGCAGCCTGCAGGGCTACTTGCAGAGCTAGGCAATAGAGTGGCTGCCCAGTGGGCCAATCAAAGGGGGCACTATTGGAATGAGAAGATCCTAACACATCTGCAGTGGCTTATTTTGGAGAAGCACCAAATGGAGCTTGGCCAGGAGGGTGGGCTGTGGGGAGGCGGGCAGCTGGACTGGTGGCTCTGAAGATGTTGCCTGCTGCATGGCTGGGGTTTCACACTGAATTTAGGGGATTTAGTTGCAGAGATGGAAAGACCATGTTTTGCACAAGTGGGAGCCCAGCGGTGGACTCTTGAGTCCATAGCCTGGCACAGCTGTGAGCAAGCAGCCAGAGGGTCTGAACCAGGCACCCAAGAGCCTCCTGGGGAGATCAGCACCTTGGAAAATCAGACAGAGCATTGGACCTGCTTAACTTTACATGTGTGAGTGTCTGCACTGAACTCAGTGGCTTGGCTCCAGTGCTCCACACTCAGCCCATGCTTTGCTGGGACAGGGCCAAGCCTGGGGGTCTAACCATGGACCGAGGTTTTCTTTTATCCTGGGCCCATTGACTATCAGTACTCAGCTAAGGGTGACCTGGCTACTCGTGCTGTGTGGAGCCAATTCCCGACAATGTCCTATGGCTGCTCCTGCAGACCCCAAATCCTGCAGCATGGTGGCGCTGGCTGGCAGGCGCGGCACCCCCGCTCTTCACCATCCTGTTTCCGAATGGCTGGCAGACACAGGGGCTGCAGCCGCTGCTGAACTTGTGATGGCCTCGGCCTCTGACTCAGAGCCTGGTTCTGGGCCAGAGGATCCTATCTCCAGTGCAAGCCCTGGGCTGTCCCTCGGGGTGAGGGAGCCATTGTTAGGGGACATGGGGGCAAGGGTAGTACCTGGCTGAGCCTGAACTGGGCTAGGGGACAGTCACAAACCCAGCGATGCCAGGAGAAGCCAAGTGCTTGAGCCCAGTGCCCCAACAACTTCCCAGATCAGGCGTGGGAGATTTCATCCCTTGATCTCATCTCCGGGCAGCCCAGGCAGTCTGTAGGGCAATCAGTGGCTGGCAAAGGCTGGGGACAAGACAGATTGTCTTCTACCAGGTCCCAGCAGTTCTGGGAATTACTGGAGGTAGGGTTGCCAGAAGCGCTGGAGATAGGGTTGCCAGGTGTCTGGTTTTCGACTGGAACATTGAGTGGCTCCAGTCAGCACCGCTGATCAGGCCGTTAAAAGTCCGGTTGGTGGCAGAGTGTGGCTGGCAGGCTCCCTGCCCAGCTCCGTGCAGCTCTCAGAAGCGGCGACATGTCCCTCCAGCTCCTGGGCGGAAGGGCGGCCATGAGGGCTCCGTGCGCTGCTCACACTTTGTGCGCTGGCTCTGCAGCTCCCACTGGCTGGGAGCATTGGCCACTTGTCTAAGGGGGCTGTGCTCCCTGGTGAGTGTGAAGGGTATAAACTCCAAGGGAGTGGGCATAGCGCGCAGGCCTGGGGAGGGACTAGGTGCAGTGTTAGGAACCAGTAGAAGGCTCCAGGCTGGGAAACAATCTCCCCAAGTCTCATCACTGCAGACATTTAATCCTGGCCTAACGAACCCACTTGCTCGCTCTTCTCCGTCTCTCGCCTGGGGACTTGGGGGAACTTTCCGAAAACACCAGGAATTCACCCCAGTTTCGCATTGGCAACAAAATGCTACAGAAAATCTGCCTTTGGCAGGAAATGCTTCACAAATGGCAGCTCCACAGCGTCCCCTCCACAGGCCACATGAACCAATGGGGAGGCACCGGCACCAAGCCTCAGAACCATGGCAACAGCCCCTGGAGGACATGGCTGTCCTAGCCCTCATCAGGCAGGGGGTTCTATCCAAGGCAGCTCCCGACAAACTGTGTCTGGGCTTCATCATCAACGCGTGTTGCAGTGACTCTGTGAAATCCATCAACACCGTTAGCCTCATTTTACAGATGGGGAAACTGAGGCAAACACTCACCCACAGTCACTCGGGAAGTCAGTGTCACAGCTGAGACTAGAACCCAGGAGTCCAGGCCTCCAGTGCTGCGCTCAGACCATGCCTGTCTAATACAGATCCGTTTGTACTGGCTTCTCATCCCCTCATGTTTTGCCTCTTCTTCCCTCCTCTCCCATCTCCGAGCTGAACGCTTCCCAGTTCTGTTTCCCATCCAGAAAGAACCATCCCTCAGAGGGGCCTTTCTTCCCGGCTAAGGACAAGTGCTGACATGAGAAAGTCCCAAAGCAGGGTCTCCACACGAGAGCCCCATGTGTCTGTCTCCTCTGCGACCTGCTGCATCTGAATGGAACACAAAATGGCAGCTCTCCAGGCAGTGTAGCCGGGTGATGGCACAGGAACCAGAGCCCACACTCCCAGTAACACAGGGGCACCGACCCCCATTGCTGTTCTGGCATCACACGCTCTGCCCTGACTGTGGCAGCTTTGCAGGCTCTGGTGCCTGTGAGTGGCATTACCACAGGTCTGCCCCTGCCAGCCAGAGCCCTTTCTGCGCTGAAGAGTGATTCCTGGCTGGGTGGAATGGGGCTTGGATGGGCCATTCTCACATGCTGTGTCGGGGCCCTGCTGCATCCACAGAGCACTCGGGGGGCAGAGTGCCTAGCGGAGATGCCCCACTCTGCCACTGCCCTGCTGTGGGACCTTGGCCAGGTCACCTCCCCTCTCTGGGCCTCGGTTCCCCTCCCCTCTGTGGCTATCTGGACTGAGCTCTCTGGGGCAGGGACTGCCTCTCAGGTGTGTTTGTATAGGGCCTAGCACAGTGGGGCCCTGAGCTGGGCTGGGGCTTTTCAGTGGCACTGAGATGTAAACAATAACCAAAAGTTTAGCTGCCAGGGAGTCTTCTTGGCAACATTTGTCTTCACTTGTCTTTGGTCCCTGTGGGGGCTGGTTGGGTTTGGGATTCATGGATCTCATTCTAGTTACCACATCACCCCTGGTGTCAGACTGACACTCCATATCAGCTGACATGGCCAAAGCATCCCACCCCTGCCACCACATGCCTCACTCTGACCTCTGCTCCCACCCAGTATTTATCATGGGAACCGCAGCAGCAGCGCTTGGTCCCCCAGGCTCCCTCTGGGACTGAGCCAGGCACCTTCCAGCTCCCACCCCGCTGAGAAGCCTCACAGTGAAATGGGAGGGAACTCAGCTACCCATCATAACAAACTGCCCCCGCCCCAGCCTGGGCTCCTGTCCCTCCTACCCAGCTCCCTCACAGATGGGCGACTGCTGCCTCCGCCCAGGGCATCCCAACTCCAAAGCACTAAGGGCCGCTCCAGGAGGCAATGGCTTGTTTCTCCACCTCCTCCCTTCAGCACAATGGGTGCCAGCCTGGTGCCCTCGCACGGGACAGTTGTCCCCCTGCACACAGTGAGCAGTGGGTCTCTGTTTGGTATGAGGGGGTCGGGGACCAGCTTTGGGGTGTGCAGCCCTGATCCTCTCTGGGATCCCAGAGAGGATCAGGGCCCTGCTGCTCAGCTAGAGGAGGTCTCCTTCAGCTTGGCCTCGTGCAGGTAGCTGGGTGGCAGGGTCCCAGCCCCTGGCGTGCATGTGATTTAGGAGTCTGGGGTCTGCCCTGCTGCGGGGATCCAGCAGGCACCTCCAGCCTGGCCTGAGGACGTGCTAGGCCAGGCCTCCTGCAGACGGTGATAGCAAGGCCCTTGCACCATCCATGGGACTCGTCATGGAATCTTCACCCACGTTAGGAACCTCATCCCAGTGGGGAGCCTCCTAGCACCAGGGGCCTACGGGATCTCCCGGGGCAGGGGGAAGGCAGAGCATGAACTCCCGGGCAGTGCAACGAGGGCCCAGCTGGTGGCTCAGGGCTCATGCCCAGTGTAAAGTGCCTTCACCAGCTCAGGGAGGTCAGACTGGCTGCTTGCTTGTCTTTTCAGCACTTTGTATGGCGGGGCTGTGACGTGCCCACGAGAGGGAAGCCCCCTGGAGAGGCAGGGGGACCGGGACCGTGTCCTGCCTGCCAGTCCTGCATGTGGCACAGCAGTAATGAAGAGCAGAGGTGCTCAGGGTTGAAAATAGAGCTGGGCAGGTGATTTACCCCAGGGCTCCTCGCTTTACTCTTTGCCGCTGATGGATCCAGCCGTTTCAGGGACTGAGATCTGTCTGACTGCTAGTGCTTGCCATGCTCCTGCCCTCTGGCTCGCACTGCATTCCTCCTGGGGGCTGCAGCGGCCCCTACGCGGCCGCAGAGAATGCTGCCTGACAAAGGTGCCTGTATGCCCGCAGCGTGTTTACCACTCACTCACACACACAACAAACAAAATCCCCCTTTTAGTTTTGTTCCTCTCTCTCTCTCTCTTTCCCCCACAGCCCCAGATGCCAGGCTCCCATTGGCCCGGGCGTTTTGCAGACCCTGCATCACTGAAGCCCTGGCTGTTTTTAAACCCAGGGGCCACTCTCCAGCCATCCTTCAGCGAGGAACTCTCGGCCCCACTGCTGGCTCGCCCATGCCACTAGGAGTCATACAGTAACTGGAAGCCATGTGGTCCCAGGGCGCTTCGGGGAGTGGGAGCCTCGTGCTGGTCGCTGCCCTGTTCTTTGCACTGGGTAAGTGGCTTCTCCCAGGGGGTGGGGAGCTGTTCTCTCTTCCCCGAGAGACCGGAGGGGTGGCGAGGCATATGGTGGGAGTGGGCCCTGCCCTGCGAGGTGCATGTTTCGGCAGTAACCAGAAGCCACATGAGGCTGGGAGAGGGAGGCAGAGGATGAGAGTCTGTTGTGGAGCAGCCCCAGTGCCAGGGATCAGTTGTCGGGGAGATGAGTTTTGTGACTGTTAGACTGGCAGTGTCTGCACCCTCTCCAGGAAGGTTCCTGCTGCTCCAGGAGCCACTCATACAGCCGGCGTTTCCCCTGCACTTTCCTCCCAGAGCAGCCCAAAGTTTTTCCCAGGCCACAGGAACGGAGCCCAGGTGCATGAAGCTCTGGGCCTCTCCTCGGCACCGCCAGGGACGCAGCTGCCCTGTAAGGAGGGGTGCATGCAAGGGAGCTGGGGATATTAGTGGGGAAGGTCTGGGTGGGCAGAGCATTTCATGGGGTCTCTGGAGTCACAGGAGCCAGAGGTGAGGCTGGAGCAGGATGGCTCCAGGGACTGTTTGAAGCATTACAGCTGCACCTCTATCCTTGAGCTGCCTCGTTGCTTCAAGCCAGTGACCTCCTGGCACGTCTGGTTCCCTTCTGTCCAGAGAGCCCTGCAGTCCTTGGGCACAGATAGGAGGGAAGAATCCTGCACCGGCCCTGGGAGATGCCTCCCCCATCCCTGGCTGGGGGCTGGGGCAAGAACTCAGCTCTGGCTGGGGTATTGGTGCACACTGGGCTGAATCCTCTGGCGTGTTTCATTCCATGCATTCCAACGTGGGACGGTTCCTGGCTCCTGTCACTGCATTTCCCACCAACCTCCCTCTCGTTCTGTGGGGCAGAGACAGGATCTGGCTGCTCAGAGCGCTGGCTGTTGGGGGCAGCTGCAGGGGCGCTTCCCTCTCCCTCTCCTTGGACCCCTGGGCTGGGCCTGGGGGGGCTGCCATTGTCACATCAGCACACGTTTCTGTTCATTGGAAGCTGGTAACAGATCCCATGTCTGTCGGGGGAGGGTGTAACAGGCTGACACATCCCGGACTGTAGCAGTCTCTCAGGGCCAGACTGGTAAAGGTATTTAGGTGCCTAGTGGGCAATGAAGTGTTTTTAAAAATCCCACAAGGCTTCTAAATCCCTGTAACAATCTGGCCCTCCCCCCAGCAGTGACATGGCTCGTGCAGCGTCCCATGGCTCTCATGGCACCTCTCCCGTAGCTATCAGAGCATAGGAGCTGCTGCCCCAGAATGGACGGTCGGTTTTGTATCCCTTCTCCTGCCATATGAAGTCAGATCACTGGTGTATCGAGCCCTATGTCCTGCCTCTCCTTGGTCTACGTTGTCTGATATTACAAATCATACATGAAGCTAGAACCCATTCTTCCGCTGGGAATCACTGAATCTATAAATGTTACTGGACTGAGCCAGGTTGCTATCTACTCCTGTCCTGCCTTCCGTGGTACCGGGGCCTTTGGGCAGGCTTGCACATGGTGATGGGAAAACCCCTTCCTGACCCCAGCGTGATCAGCTCACACCCTGGAGCATGAAGTTTGCTCTCTCTGATTACCCCAACGGCCCATGTCAGCCCTAGTCAGTGTAGAACCTGGCAGGGTTCTAGCCGCAGGGTGTGTCTTGCTAGCCAGCTCATGCAGCAGTGAGTTCCACAGGTCAATTTCTCCTATGATCCCATCTCCTTCATCAAGATTAGCTGTCCAGTTCCCATCTTCCTCCCCACAGGGCGAGGGGAGGACAGGGAAGAGGCAGGCCCCTGACTCAGAGAACGCCCCAGAGGGCAGAGCCGCAATGCATTCCTGCCAGCCCCCCACTCACTGCCTACCATGTCCCTGGAGTGGCAACAGGCAGCTCCTTGGAAGACGCCCACTGCCAGCTCCTGCCTTTATCCCAGAGCAGGGTTTGCCTTTGGGATCTCTTTTCCTCGGGCCAGTCGGGGATATTTGGCTCTGTGTCTCTCAAGGCAGCATCAGGCTGCAGCCCAGTGGTCAGGGCCAGAGCCCAGGCAGGACAGCATAGGCCTCATTGGTTTCTTGCCCCTTAGTTCTTCCCCCAGCCCAGGCTCCAGTGCCGGCTTCCTGGAGGCCCTTTGGCTCAGACTGCAGCCTGGCTACCATGTGAACGAACCTGTGCTCCTTGCTCTCCCAATGGAGCAGGGGTTGGGGAGACCCATGTGGGAAGATCCCCCTCCTCCCATCCCTTGCTTTCCTCCTGTCCTGACAGCCTGAAGGCTCAGGGACAGTGGGCACAGTCCTGTGTCCCGCCGAAGCAGTGCCTGCCTGGCGATGGCACCAGGAGGTCCCAGCCATTCAGCGCAGGCCGTGTAGAGCGGAAGAGAACTCGCCCATGTCTAGCTGAGCTCAGTCCCTGCCTGGGTTTGAGAAGAATGGGCCAGATCCCCACTGATGTGAGTCAGCCCCACTCCATGGGCTGCCATTGGCACTAGGCTGAGTTACACTTGCCTTGAGGGCTAATTTACCATCGTCCTGCCCCTTGTGTGTGACAGCATTTACAGCCACTGTGCACTGGTGAAAATGCCCACACAAGGAACAGGGCAATACGTCTAGTGGTGAGAGGAGGCAGCTGCCACCAGAACTCCTGGGTTCTATTCCTGGCTTTGCCACTGATTTATTGTAGACTTTGAAATGCACCCATCACAGCCTCCTGGCCCAGATGACAGGGTCCTTTGGAGCAGGAGAACAGTTCTGCCAAACGGACACTAAACTGGGAGGAGTGGTAGATACGCTGGAGGGTAGGGATGGTATACAGAGGGACCTAGACAAATTAGAGGATTGGGCCAAAAGAAATCTGATGAGGTTCAACAAGGACAAGTGCAGAGTCCTGCATTTAGGACGGAAGAATCCCATGCACTGCTACAGACTAGGGACCGAGTGGCTAGGCAGCAGTTCTGCAGAAAAGGACCTAGGGGTTACAGTGGATGAGAAGCTGGATATGAGTCAACAGTGTGCTCTTGTTGCCAAGAAGGCTAACGGCATTTTGGGCTGTAAAGTAGGGGCATTGCCAGCAGATCGAGGGACGTGATCATTTCCCTTTATTCGACATTGGTGAGGCCTCATCTGGAGTACTGTGTCCAGTTTTGGGCAACACACTACAAGAAGGATGTGGAAAAATTGGAAAGAGTCCAGCGGAGGACAACAAAAATGATTAGGGGGCTGGAGCACATGACTTATGAGGAGAGGCTGCAGAAGAGAAGAATGAGGGGGGATTTGATAGCTGCTTTCAATTACCTGAAAGGGGGTTCCAGAGAGGATGGATCTAGACTGTTCTCAGTGGTACCAGATGACAGAACAAGGAGCAATGGTCTCAAGTTGCAGTGGGGGAGGTTTAGGTTGGATATTAGGAAAAACTTTTTCACTAGGAGGGTGGTGAAGCACTGGAATGGGTTATCTAGGGAGGTGGTGGAATCTCCCTCCTTAGGGGTTTTTAAGGTCAGGCTTGACAAAGCCCTGGCTGGGATGACTTAGTTGGGGATTGGTCCTGCTTTGAGCAGGGCATTGGACTAGATGACCTCCTGAGGTCCCTTCCAACCCTAATATTGTATGATTCTATGAAACCCCCACCCACTGAAAACCATGGCCATGGAATGGCAAAGGTCAGGGAGACCACCACCCCTGGCCCCCAGGGTTCAACTAACCTAGGGTTTAGCTGCACATAAACACTGGACTCCAACCCTGCAGGAGAATCGCACCGTAGCAGGGTCAGGAGAGCCAGCAGAGCCAGACTCTTCAGCATCTCAGGGACCAGGCCTCACCTCTTCATAAGATCATCATCCCAGGCGGTCTGAGCTGCCTCCATGGCGCAGGGCTGGGAGGAGGCTCACTTTGGGCTTTGCAGAGCTTCCATCCTGCAAACTGGAAGCAGCCAAGAAGCCAGTGCAGTCTGGGCAGCCCGTGTGATCCACTCTGTGCCTAATGCAGTACCTGCAGCATCACAGAGGAAGCTGGGTGTCCAACATGCTCTGTAGCCTTGGGAGCAAGTCACACACACACACACACACACACACACACACACACACACACACGCCCTGTGACTCAGTTTCCCCATCTGTGCAGTGATGATCCTGACCGCCTCCCAGGAGGATGCAAGTGTTGGAGGTTCTCAGTGGGCAGGGTCTGGGGAGCAGAACGGGCATGTTCTCTCCTGCTGGGCAGCCTGGATTCTGCACTCTGGGGTTCAAGCACCTCATCCCTTGGCTCTTCCCTCTCCTCTCCCCCTATCCTCCCAGGGGCCCATGCACAGACACTAGCACAGGTTGAGCCACTCTGATGGCACCTTTCTCCGCTCACGTCCATGGCTAGCGAGCACAAGCAGAAGGGGTAGTTAAATCCGCAGCTGCCATTTCTCTGAGCACACAAAGGCCCGACTACCTGGTTGGTACCCCAGTGTGCTGGCATTTCCCATAACCACTCTGCTGCTGCTGAACTGCCAGGGAGCCCACTTAGCACAGCTGCTCTGCCAGAGAGAGCTCCAGGTACGCCTGGGAGAAACACACCTGTCGTGCTGCACGGGGCACTAGTGCACCCAGCTACAGCACACCTGCCGTGCTGCACGGGGCACTAGTGCATCCAACTAGAGCACACCTGCCGTGCCGAATGGGGCGCTAGTGCACCCAGCTAGAGCACACCTGCCGAGCTGCACGGGGCGCTAGTGCACCCAGCTAGAGCACACCTGCCATGCTGAATGGGGCACTAGTGCACCCAGCTAGAGCACACCTGCCGTGCTGCATAGGGCACTAGTGCACCCAGCTAGAGCACACCTGCTGTGCTGCACGGGGCACTAGTGCACCCAGCTAGAGCACACCTGCTGTGCTGCACGGGGCACTAGTGCACCCAGCTAGAGCACACCTGCTGTGCTGAATGGGGCGCTAGTGCACCACGGTAGAGCACACCTGCCATGCTGCAAAGTTTGCTTCCCCTCCCCTCCTCAGACCCAAAATGGCCCTTCTGTGGCACTGTCTGGGGAGGGAGTTCGCAGCCAGCCCCATGCGTCTGCCCCTTAGTTCACAGGGGAATGTCATTAGCTGCCCCCCTTGCCAGCTGTGAAGATCTAGCGATCTTCAGGGAAAGGACGTTTTACTGCAGAAAGCTCCTATTAAAGCACAAGCTCAAGGAGAGCTGGGCTGGGTGGTAGAGAGAGCAGCACGAGGCTGGCACTGCCCACCTGGCAGACATGCCCCTACTCCTCTTACCGCCTGAAGCTGCCTCTACATGTCAGCTGTGGTGATTCCCTGCCCTTCCCCCGGACCTATGGCCCAATGGCTCAGTTTGTATTTGGTAGAATGCCACGAGCCACCCTTGGAGAGGCACCAGATAAGACGCTTTCCTGAATGCCAGCCTCAGCCAGCCCTGCTCCTGGCTGTGCTTGGTGCTTCTCGAGGCCCTTTCACATCCCAGACATCAGTGTATTTCTCCTCATAGCCCGGGAGAGGGCAGGAGAGGAAGTGAAACCCTGTGAGCTGAGTGACTGGCCCAAGGTTATGCAGGGAGCCCGCAGCAGGGAAGGGAATCGAAGGCAGGTCTCCCACTAGGGTTACCATACGTCCGGATTTTCCCGGACATGTCCGGCTTTTTGGGCCTCAAATCCCCGCCTGGGGGGAAATCCCAAAAAGCCGAACATGTCCGGGAAAATAGGGAGGGGCTGGCACCGCTGGGTGCTGGGCCGGGGGCCGGGCCGGTGCCAGGGGTGTTCGGCCAGGGGTCGGCCCGGGGGCCGGGGGTGCTGGCCCGGGGGTGCTGGGCCGGGGGCCAGGGCCAGCAGTGCTGGGCTGGGGCCGGGGATGCTGGGCCGGGGGCCGGGGCCGGGAGTGCTGGGCCGGGGGCCGGGCCGGGGCCGGGGGGGCTGGGCCGGGGGCTGGGGCCCGGGGCCGAGCCGGGGGCCGGCGGTGCTGGCCCGGGGGTGCTCGGCCGGGGGCTGGCCCGGGGCCGGCACCCCAGGGCCTGAGCCAAGCCAGGCTGGAGACGCTGGGGCTGGGGCCGGGGCCAGCCGCCGGAGGGAGCCACTCGGTTCGGGGGGCCAGACTGGGCCGTGCCTCCTCCCCCCACAACCCCCCAGCTTACCTGCTGCCTGCTTCAGGCTTCCGGCGAATCAAATGTTCCTGGGAAGCAGGGGAGGGGGCGGAGACTTTGGGGAAGGGGTGGGGCCGGGGCCGGGGCCCTGTGGAGTGTCCTCTTTTTGGACACTCAAAATATGGAAACCCTATCTCCCACGGGCCCATCCTTCCGCTCCAGCCAGTCCAGGAGGGAAGGGAGACACAGGCCTGGTGCGCCCCTCTGCACAGTGGCATTTCCCCACAGCGCTGGCCTGCCTGCTCAGTGTAAATGGGGCTGGGGTGTGCAGGGTCTGACCTCCTTAGTCAGGGTGGGGCAGGGACACACCCCTTTCAGCTGCGGTGACTGAGGTGAGGTCAGCGGCTGACTGCAATGTCTGCGTTACTGGAGCACAGCACAGCCTTCCAGCTCAGACATCCTGAGCTCCAGCAGCACCACTCTCCCCACAACCGGCCCCAGGGGCCCAGCCTGGCTCCCGGGACCAGCTGCCCATGGCAGTGGCCTGGGAGCAATTGTGGGTCCTTTGGTTGTGGGTCCTCTTTCTGCCCCATCCTTGGCCTGTTGAGAGCCACAGCTCCTGCCTGTGGCCAGCTGCCAGCTCCCACCGCTCCATCGGGCAGGATCTGCTGCCCATAGCAGGGAGAGAGGAGCAAAGCTGAGTGCTGGCTGGGCCCAGCTCATGCAGAGGCACCGAATGGGGCCCAGCGGCTCTAAACCACCCCGCTAGGGTGTGTCTTGCTAAGGGGCGGCAGTTGAGTCAGGTCCTAGGAGGAGCCATGGCTAAAACCAGCGACAAGGGGCACCCGGCACCTGCAGTAGGGAAGAAGTGGAGCTTAGCTAGCACTCATCAGCTAACCTCAGCTCCTCTCCTAGCCAGGATGAGGCCCAGCCCAGGCCACGGCAGGGCCTTGGCCTCCAGCCAGCGCCTCTGACAATCCCTGCCCCACCCTCAGCATTGACGTGGGGGCAGGAGGCGCCGTCCCTCACAGGGCTGCACTAGGGAAGGGGAAGAGACATGGGTCGCAGAGGGCAGTGGCCCCGCAGGTGTCAGCCAGGGCATCCCCCGGCCTAGGGCAGCTGTGAATGGCCATCTAGCCAGTGGCGCTGGTCCAGTCTGGACAGACATTCCTGAGGGGTGTCTGGCCCCGTTGCTCTGTCTGGCCCAGGACTTGCCCCTCAAGCCAGCGAGAGGGTGAGACCCCACATTGGGTAGCCAGGGTGGAACAGCAGAGAAATCTCCCTCCACTGTCAGGAATGTCAGCTCGGGGGTGGACAAAGGCCTGGGCGAGTGCTTGTCTGGAGCACAATTCCCCCTTTGAGCTGCCAGCTTAGCATCACCCAAGTGGCTCCAGCACGCCCAGCAATGTTCTGGCCCTCGACCCAGAGCCCAGTGAGCCTGCCAAAGCCTCCTCCAGCAGAGCTGGGCCGGGCGGAGGGGAGGGGACTAGAACAAAGCCATACACAGCGGAGACAATGGGCCAGTGTCAGGGCCCAGCCCTTGTGTATTCTCCAAAATGGAACAAAGGGGCCTTTGCCCCCCAGCCGGCATGTTTCCAGCGAGAGCTGTGCCAAGGTGGGCACGCAGCCTCCTGAGGGAGCCATGCGCCTGCTGGCCTGGGAGTCAGGGCTGGCTGAGCCCATCTAGAGAATTCAGTGACCGCATTGCCTAGGGGCTTCTGCTAACACACACACACACACACACACACACACACCCCGGCACCGAGGATGGAAACCCCTCTAGACTCTCCATGCCCAGCACAGCACCGGGCATGCCACCGGTGACGGAGATGGTGCCCTCGTGTGGCATAGCCCTACACCACTGCACAGGGGCTATCATAAGAGGGAGTCCCATAGGAGCTGCTAACATCTCCTTCCACTGCGCAGCCTGGACAGCCTCTGCCTCCCGGGACAGGCGCTGTGTGACACCCGGTGCCACGCTTTGGCTCCACATACAGGGGAAGGATCCCATTGTGGGTAAAGCACCAGCCTGGCATCCAGACTGTCTACGCTACAGTCGTGACTCTGCTACTACCTGGCTACGTGACGTTGGGCAAATCACTGTGCTCCGCGTGTGACACATAGACACCAAAGCCCCGGGCTGTGGCAGGGCTTCCCTGGGCTGGGAGGGAGAGAGAATTGTCCTTTACTAGCTGGGACTCTCCATTGCTGGGTATTTTGCCCCTTTTCCGCCCACGCATGCAGATGTGGGCAGGGTGCCTAGGGGCCTAGCATACCTGCAGAGCAGTGGGTGGGGGCTGGCTGGGATCTGCTCCTGAGCAGGGGGGCTGGAATGACTCTCCGGCTTTGTCTCCCTGCAGTGCTGGCTCCGACCCTGGCCATCCACGTTTACACACCCCGGGAGGTCCATGGCACGGTGGGATCACAGGTCACCCTCGCCTGCAGCTTCTGGTCCAGCGAGTGGATCTCTGAAGATGTCTCCATCACCTGGTTGTTCCAGCCAGAGAGCGGCAAGGACACCATCTCAGTAAGAGGCTGGTGGCCCAGGCCGGGCCCCTGCGTCCATCCTTCCTATCCCCTAGGCTCTGCCCCGGCTTAGCTCGCATCCTCATCGCTCTCCTGTGTCTCCCCCCAGATATTCCACTTCGTGAAGGGGCAGCCCTATCTCAATGAAGTGGGCGCCTTCAAGAATCGCATGGAGTGGGTGGGGGACCCACACCGCAAGGACGGCTCCATCATCATCCACAACCTGGACTACACCGACAACGGCACCTTCACCTGCGACGTCAAGAACCCACCCGACATTGGCGGCAAGTCGTCTCAGGTCACCCTCTATGTCTTCGAGAAAGGTACGGCGGGAAGGCGCTCGGCACGTGGCCCTGCCCCCTGAGATGTGGGAGCCTGCTAACTTCCAGTCACAGCATCAACACCCTCCTCGCCTGCCCCTCGTTATCTGGGGTGCCCCACACCTGATCCCACCCCTCAGACTCGCATATGGTCCCACCCTGCCCCTCAACCCATACATGGTCCTGTCCTGCCCCTTCGACCCACACATGACCCCACCCTGCCCCTGAGACCCATGTGGCCCTGTTCCACCCCCAAGACTCACACATGACCCCATCTCACCCCTCAGACCCACACGTGACTCCAAACTGCCTCAGCCTGGGGTCTGGATGAGGAAACCCAGCATATGGAGAGCTTCTCTGCTCATGCTGGGTTCAGGCTGGCAGTTACTGGCCCGATCCTGCACGGAGCCGCACTCCCTCAGCACCTGCAGGAGTCAGGGGCTGAGAAATCTCAGAACCACATAGGCGCCGCACCTAAGTCAGGGATTCCCAGGGAAGGGACCTGGGGCTATCCTAACTTTGCCCCCACCGCCCTGGCGTGGTCCAGAGCCACCCCCGCCCCTTTGAGCCCCTCAATAAGCCAGAGATCCCACCCTCCTGCCACCTCCCCTTAACTCCACCCTCTGCACCCCCTGTCTTCTCTTCCATCATGCCCCCTCTAGATTTAGCACACAGATCCCTTCCATGTCCCTTTCCATCCTTAACTCTGCCCTGGAGCAGATAACATCCAGCGCAGGGCTGACAGTGTTTCCAGTGATCACTGTTGATGTTCCAGCAGCACCTAAGGGTCCCAGCCAGGAGTGTAGGCCCTTTGTGCTAGGTGCTGCCCACAACACTGGACAAGGCCTTGGGGAGTAGCCCATAGGGAATAATCCTGCCCTGACACCCAGGTGAGGGACTGTAGAAACCTAACAGGGCTTTTGCAGCTCTAACTCCTGGAGTCTTGGGGGCAGATCCCGAGGCCCCTACCAATGTGGGGAGATGGAAATGGTGGGTTGTGGTTGGAGAATGAAACTTCTGAAGAGCAAATCCTCTTGTTAAGCCAGTGGCAAGACTGGCAGCACCCCCCAGCCCCGTTCCCCGCTCCACCACAGACCCCGCTGCCTCAGCACACCTTGGCAAGGAGTCCTGCAGTCACTGGATGATGCTGCTATGTGCTAGTCTGCTGCCAGCCATTAGGGGCAGCACCGAGACCCCAAATAACTCATCTGACACAGCCATGGCAGGGGACCCACCCCCCAGGCAGTACCATGGGGGGCTGAACTGGAGCCATGTATCTTGGGCTGTCCCACCTCCCCAGCTCTGAGCATGAGCAGCGTTCTAGGTGTGCCTGTGTGTGTACTAATCCCAGCTGTGCCACCGACCTTGGGCAAGCCCCATCCCTTTGCTATGCCTCAGTTTCCCCTCCCACCCGTTGTTTATTCAGACTGTGAGCTCCCTGGAGACATTGTGTGTCTGTGCAGCACCTGGCACAACGAGGGTCTGTTCTCAGTTGGGTCATTCAGTGCGATAGTACTATAGATAATAAATACTGCTAAGGAACCATGTTCAGGGCCACGCCGAACCCCCATGGGTTACACAGATGTTAAGGTCAGAGGGCCCACCCTAGTCAGAGCTGCTGCAGAACCCAGGCTGGAGACCCTCCCCAGGGCTTCCGGCCTCCAGCCTCTATCTGGCGGTTGAGCCAAAGTGGGGCTAGGGGCAGAGTCCTAGGGCATGTGCCTTGGTAACAGGTCCCTCTCCTCCTCAGTACCCATCAGGTACGGTGTGGTCTTGGGGGCCGTCATCGGAGGAGTGCTGGGGTTGGTCATCCTCGTGGTGGTGATAGGCTATCTCATCAGGTATTGCTGGCTAAGGAGGCAGGCAACGCTGCAGAGGCAACTCAGGTAGGGATGTGCTGGAGGGGCACGGCGTGGGCTGGGCTGGAGTGCTGGGAGATGGAGCACGGGGTGGAGCGCAGTGCAGGGGGTGGTGTGGGGAGATCACTGTGCTGGGATGGGGGGTTGGGGCTGGGGTGGGGGAAGTGCTGTGTAGGGGGCTGCATGTTGGGCTGGCATCCCCTAGGGGGTATCTGCAGGGGGAAGGCTCAGGTGACTAATTCACTCAGGGGATGGGTAATGGCAGGGCGGGGCCAGGGGATGGGTCAGGACCATGCTCATCCTGCCTCCTGCACTGGCTCCTCCTGCGATCTGCGGGGAAGCTACAGTGAGGCTGGTGTGAAGCCAGTGGCTCCGTTCAGAAGCCCCCGGCCAGTTCAGAGTCCAGTTGCCCCTGCTCTGCATCGCTTGGCAAGCTGGACACAAGCAAACAATCTGCATTTGAGTTTGGCCATACGTCAGTGTCTACATGTAGGAGCAAAGAATGCAGGCCATGCTTACAGGGTAGGAGACTCTGCAAAAGATTTGGGGGTCAGGGCTCCCAGTGCGAGGCTGTGGCCAAAAGGACCACTGCAATCCTTGGATACATCAACAGGGGAATATTAAGTTGGAGTAGGAAGGTTATTTTACCTCTGTATCTGGCACTGGTGTGACCACTGCTGGAGCCCTGCATCCAGTTCAGGTGTCCACAATTCAAGAAAGATGTTGACAAACCGGAGAGGGGTCAGAAGAGAAGAGCCATGAGAACAATGAATGGTTTAGAAAACCTGCCTCCTAATGATAGATTCAAGGAGCTCAACGTATTTAGCTTAACAACGAGAAGGTTCAGAGGTGACTTGATCACAGGCACCTGGCATTGGCCACT
Organism: Chrysemys picta bellii; assembly: GCF_011386835.1. Classification (NCBI taxonomy): domain Eukaryota; kingdom Metazoa; phylum Chordata; order Testudines; family Emydidae; genus Chrysemys; species Chrysemys picta. The sequence goes on from NC_088810.1 coordinate 14,443,188, forward strand.
GTCGGTAGACAGCATACTGGGCTAGATGGACCTTTGGTCTCACCCAGTATGGCCATTCTTATGTTCATGTACCTACACGGGGAACAAATATTTAATAACTGGCTCTTCAGTCTAGCAAAGATCTAACACAATCCAATGGCTGGAAGTTGAAGCTAGACAAATTCAGACTAGACACAATGTGCAATTTTTTAGCAGTGAGGGTAATTACCCATTGGAAGAACTTACCAAAGGTAATGGGGGATTCTCCATCACTGGCCATTTTTAAATTGAGATGGGATGTTTTCCTAAAAGCTCTGCTCTACTTCAAACAGGAATTAATTCAGGCAAATCCTGTGATCTGTGTTATCCAGGAGGTCAGATTAGATGGTCACAATGGTCCTCTATGGCCGTGGAATCTATGAATCAGGCGTCTTACAGGCAGTGCTGACCTATTTCTGTTCTCATTTAGTGCTATGGAGAAAGGCAAACTGCACCGGTCAGCCAAGGATTCATCAAAACGAGGCCGCCAGGTGAGTAGGAGAGAACATGACCGGGGCGGGGGAGGGGGAAGACTCATAAGCCAGCACTAACAGAGCTACTGCCAGCCCCAGATCTCAAAGGGGATAAAGCCCCCGGGTCCCCCTTTGCAGACAGGGAAACACAGGCCCAGGGAGGAGCAGTGAGGCAGCAGGAGGCGGGACTAGAACCCACCTATCTCAGCTCCCAGCATCACACTCCAGCCTCACAAGGAAAACAACTGAGCCCTTGGCTGCCAGTGGGAGCGCACCCCTGGGAAGGAGAGAGGGAAGTAACCTGCTCTCCCTCAAGTCACTGGTAAATCTCCCGCTACCTCCAATGGGACCCACAGAAAGGTCCAGAGTTAGGGCCTGATCCTGTGTGTTGCCCTTAGCTCCCCTGAATCCAGCAGCAGTTGAGGTCTCACAGCACCCCACGGGCTCACAGCCCAAGCGCCGGCGGGGCTGGAAGGAGGGTTACAGACCTGGGAAACGGCCCAGCATGCTAAGGCCCCCCCCCCCGCTGCCCTGAGCCAGCCCTGACAGCATTTGCTGCCGGCATCTCCCCACACACTTGGGGGTGGAGTTTACCTGTCAGCCACAGCCTCCCTGCCCCACTGCAGCTGCCAGCCTCACCGCTCTCCTTCCCCCCCACAGCCCCCTGTCCTGTACGCCATGCTGGACCATAGCCGGAGCACCAAGTCGGCCAGTGAGAAGAAATCCAAGGGCGGCCTGGGCGAGTCCCGCAAGGACAAGAAATAGCGGTTAGCAGGCAGGGAAGGTACCCCCAAGGCGGGCGCCGAGTCCCCCCGCAGTTCAAAGGTCGTCATGACCATCGAGATGGAACTGAGGGGGGATGAGGCTGAGGCCACCGGCCTCAAACCCGCTGTTAAGTCCCCCAGCAAGAACAGCCTCAAAAACGCCCTGATGAACATCATCAAGATGGACTCAGAAAAATGATGAACGCCCCCAAACCGAGGAAAGGGGTGTCCTGCCCCTCCCCCTCGGCTTCCTGAGGGAGGGGGCCAGGATGCCTGCCCCATCGTCCCCTCCTCCTGGCTTCACCTCTCCGCACGACTCCGTGGAGAGCCTGCTCTCTGGTCCATCGGGCTGAGGGGCAGGGCTAGGCCATGGCCCACCAGCGCGGGCTCCCTCTCTCTAGGCTCAGCTGCAGAGGTTCCATGAACCTCAGTGCAGAGCAGCCGCATGTAGGAGCTTTGGGGAGACTAGAGGCAAGTTGGGATGGAGGCGTTAGCCCCTCCCGGCACCGCAGGCGAGACACTCTAGGCAGAATCACGCGTCCCTTCTAAGATAGCTGGTGTGAGGGCAGTGCCAGCCCCATCAGCAGGCGCCTGGTTGGCGAGAGGTGCCAAGTTGCACCTGCCCTGGGGCTGTGTATGGATGAGGGAGGGAGTTGCCCTGGTGGGTCTGCGTGCACCACATATGGCCCCAAGCCGGCCAGGTGACACGAAGGCCTGGGACAGAGTGGAGGCGACGGCCCCAGGAGAGAAGGGTGCTGCCAGCGAGGCATCTCTCCTGACTCCTCCGGGGCCTGCCCCTGCCCTCAGGCTGGGGGACCCTACAAGGATTTGGGTGTGGTCCTTGGACAGGGTCCTCACAGAAATGGCCGCCCAATGCCCTGGCCTGAGAGACATGGAAGCCACGAGGATGGGATGGCCAAGGCCCCTCGTCCCTGACATGAAGCCCCTGCGTACGGTACCTTCCACTGCGTGAACGTCTGTAAAAAAAACCTCCCCCGCCCGGCGCCCCGGGCACAGGTGTAATTTTTTATTTGAAGACACAATCAGTGATTCTGGGATTCAGCAGGATGGTTTAACCCCCGACTCCACACAGGCTTCCCTCGAGCAGGGGCAGCTAAGGGCACCAGCTAGTCCCACCCTGGTGCCTGCCAGCACCTGCCCTCCCACTCCCCAGCACTGTGATGTCTGCCCCGTGGCCCCTGCTCCCTGCCCCACAGACCATGTGGGAGTTACACCATCCTGAGACACCCCCAGCCCCCCGGCTCCAAACCCTTGGTGATGGAGGGGTTTTCATCCTCCGGGAGGGTTTTTACCTTGGATTCATCCCTTTTGCTCTTTCGTCCCTTCTTGCCATTTTCTCGTCTCTTCCTGTGACTGAGCACAAATGATGTCACACGGTGCCCCCGCCACCCTCGCTCCCTCCAGGTCTCTCCGCTCCTGCCCTGCCCATTTTCAGATTAACCCTGTCGTGATGACGCACTTGGTAACCCCCCCTGTGCCCCTGGGGCCCCTCGCCAGCCACCGAAGGCTCCTGGAGGAGGGGAGACTGCCTCAAGGCCAGGAGGTGCTACATTGAGGACCCCCTGCCCAGGCTGCTGCTGGGACCCCCATCTCCCATGGCCTCCTCTCTGCCCCAAAACTGGGCTGCCCTTCTCCTAAGGACGAGCCAGGGCTGGCTGTGCCCTAGGGACCAGGCCAGCGGGTCGCTCTGTGTGTATGTGGATACAGCAGTATCTATGGCAGGCTGTGGGCACGCGCTGTGCAGATAACCTCCGTCCATGAGGAGCTGTTCTAAACCACTAAACTGCAGCTGTGTGTGTCCAGTGAAGCGTGGTGTATTTTCTACGTTCTGTACATTCCCCCGAGCAACAAAGACACCATTAAACCCTTAATAAAAACTGACATTTCTAGGAACAAACAGACAAACAAACAGGCTGGGCTTGTTATCCCGCATTCCTCGCCGTGGGTCGAGTGGCCTTTGCCACAGATCAGCCATAGGCAAGAGGAGCCCGGCTGGCTTAGTCAAAAGCATGCCACACGGCCTCAGCCCTGCCCAAGTGGGACCCCATGGAGGGATGAGCAGGGAATTCAGTCCTTGGCCTCTCTGCTCTGGAAGGGTCTGACACCATGCTGGGAATTTTGCCTTTGACTCACGTGGGCCCTGGAACCGGCCATTAGCACCACTGGAGTTTTGTGACATGGACAATTGTTCCCTAGAATCCAACGAACACCCCAGCTCACGCTGCCACCCAAATGAGCCACCCAGTGGCACAACTTTGGGTTGCTACCAGCTTGGGCTGGACTTGGACCCCTGAGCCCTCCCCCACTCAGGGACTAGACAGATGTGCCATGGCTTTCCTGTGCAGTGTCCAACCTGTGTGCACCTCTAGATCTGTCCCCATGTGCCACTGGGACTCTGCCCCTTCCCTGGCCGGCTCACTGACCCTGTGCCCAGTGTGTTGTGCTGAGAATCATTAACCCACCCTGAGAGTGCAGCCCTGTCTGGATAACACCCGCATAACACCACAGGTTGGCACCTATATGAAGATATACCTATCTCATAGAGCTGGAAGGGCCCCTGAAAGGTCATAGAGTCCAGCCCCCTGCCTTCACTAGCAGGACCAAGTACTGATTTTGCCCCAGATACCTAAGTGGCCCCCTCAAGGACTGAACTCACAACCCGGGTTTAGCAGGCCAATGCTCAAACCACTGAGCTCTCCCTCCCCCGCATCTAGGTTTGTTACAACACAACAGGATGGCACCTAGGTTTGTGTGTCCATCCCAAACACGCTGCCAGCCCAGGGCATTCTGGGAAAATCTGGGCAGCTATCCCATAGTGCCTTAGCAGGGTGAGGGGTGGCCAGAGGACATGCACACAGAGTGGCACCCAAGCAGCGCAGTAGGGGATGCCCCACTGCATGGGTTGCTGGAGGAGGAGGCATGTCCAAGCTGGTTCCATGGAACCAGTGGCGAGGTCCCAGCTACTCTGCAAATGATCATTGTGCCTAACTGGTGACATGCCACCCAAACCACCAGCAAGGGCCACACGTGGTTAGTTGCCCTGGCTACTCCCTGAGTGGCGTATGGACACATATCCTTTCCTGAGCCACCCACACTGTTAATCAGTTACAAACTCGGTGACAAGTTGGAGCCAGAAGCTGCTGAGCTCAGATCTCCGCCAGGCTCTGGGGGACACAGCACTTGTGGCTGGATTATGGCAGGGGAAGGCTGGCACAGCCAAGCAGAGCTCGGTCAAGGGCATGAAGGAGTCCACCCCAGCCTTCTCCTCCCAATCCCATGGGGGAGCCTGACCGGCTGGCTGGGAGAGGCAGCTGTGGATGTGGCAGGGCAGATGGATGGGGGAGAATCTGTCAGTGCTGGCTCCCTGCACAGCTGCCTCCAACTACTCCCTTGGGGCCGGGCAGCCCCCTGTGCAGGGAACTCAGGACACTGCCCCAGCTGATGCTCCCAGAGTTTCCATTTTCAGCAGGGGCACAGGGGTTGCATTGCTCATGGGAAGGGCAGGGCAAGGACCCCTTCACCCACAGGGACTCTTCCCCCACCTCAGACCTGCTCCCATGAGCTCCCCATGCACAGGAGGGGAGAGCAGCATTAGGTGAAGCTCAGTTGCAGCTTTTTCTTTGCAGGTTTGAGGGGTAGGATGCCAAGCAGGGGTCAGTTGGCCCACCCTGCCCCCACTGGTCCCACGGTGGGGTTAGCGGGGGAACTGGACAGACTGCAAGAGCCACTGTGGCCCCTCAGTACCCTCTCACCCCATCCACTCCTGCTGTGGGTCCCCAGGTCACATCTGCCTAGTCCCTGAGGGGGGGATGCCCAGCCCCACCATTACCCGTGGCACCCAGCCAAGCACTGGGGCACAGGTGTGAATAGGCACACTGGATCCCGGTGCCTTGGGTTCATGGTGTCTCAATTCCCCATGCCTTGTGCAATCATGTGCACCAGCAAAGCACGGCTGCCATCCTGATCTGGCAGCACTTTGCCGCACTGGGCCCTGGTGTGGTGCCCAGAACGGCACAGCGGGCAGGGCAGCAGCGAATTGGGGGCCCCCAAGTGCAAGGCCAGAAGGGGCTCCTCGGTTCATCCTGGCTGAGCTCAGGCCTAGCACCAGACAGAAAGCCTCACCCTGGGACTCCTGCTTCCAGCCCAGTGATTAGTGGGCTTGGGTTCCTCTGAGCTGGGTGACCTCCTCTGAGCCCAGAATGGGGGAGGCGGGTTGTATCAGGGAGGGGCTTGCAGAAGAATCCCTTTCCAAGCCTCCTGCCCCCTGGAGCTACTCCCACTGTGCTCTGTGCCCAGCCCCTGGAGCCTGGCCAAGGGGCATGGCTCATACTCTCCCTGCACAGAGAATCTCCCTTGATACCAGTCAGCTCTGTGTTCTTGGGGAACCAGGGCGCAGTAGCCAGCCTGTCTGAGTCACGAAGGACACCCCTCCCCCCCCAGCCTCTGCTTGAACCAAAACCGATCAGAGAAAAGACTTGCAGAGAGCAGTGAAGGGGATTGGGAGACACACCTAGTCCCCTCCTGACAAGGGTGACAAGATTAAGGCAACTCCCCTCGCCTCATCTTCATTAAAGATGGGACCGGGAGGCATCTCCATTAGCATACAGAATGGAGAACAGAGATTCCAAGGCAAGAACCGCACTGAACTCTGGGACCAGAAAAGCCGGAGAGCACTGCATCATGGGGGATCTCTGCTCCAGATGTTAATGAACCCGCCTGCACACACCCAGCTCAGTAGTTATCAGAGCAATTCTAGTAATGAATCCTTGATTGATATCCAAAATACTGAAGCTGCCTAACTGCATTGTGAGCTCCCTGGAAGGAACACCACCCATAGCCAAGAGTAATCAGCTCCTATTGTCTAAAGAAAACCCTTGAGTCATCAGTTTACCCATAAACAAATCTAGTGTTCTCCCTTGATCCATTGTTGTTTCCCTACAAAATCCCCTACCCACACTCAAGTAAGTGTTCTGATGCCTGGATCCAAACTGCATCAGTTCCATTGGGACTTCATCTTCTCCTGACTGATCGTGCTGTCTCCAGCACTCAGGACCCTGAGCTACCACCATCACCTGGGAACCCCGACCACTTCAAGCCTCATGGAGCGGTGAGATCTCTCCTTCCCTCTCTCTCTCTCTCTCGTCTTTTCTACCTCAGGTTTTAACCTTTAATAATGTAACTGTTACGTTGATTTAGGCTCCTTGTGTAGTTATCACTATTATTCAATAAATAACTTTTATGGTTAAGCTGGTTGCTTCTCTCTCTCTGAACTTTTCTCTTTTGCGTTTTTATCTCCCCATTTACTCTGCAGCAACGCTTCTCTTACCTAAGCTACAGATCCCTGCAGCGCCCCAAAATCCTGTGGGGTTTGCTCGTCAAGTGGGTTACGACCAGTACAATTGTAACGTGAAAGTGGGGATAGGGATGTACTGAACCTGGGGCATATAAGGGTTGCAGCTTGAAAGTGCTGCTTGGCCCAGCCTATTGAGCCCAGAGGCATATAAGGGTGGGGGGAGGGCAGCTTGAAAGTGCTGCTTGACCCGGTCAACTGAATCCAGGGACATATAGGGGGTCAGCTGATATACCGGTCTGCTCAGGCTTGCTCTGTTAATGTGTGTGTTCGATCATCTGGTTCTGGGGCTGGAGGAACCCAGCCTTGGGGAACCTAGGTCCTGCAGGATAGCTCCATTGGGAGGGGACTTACTCAGACTTTAAGGTCAGAAGGTAGGGTTACCATACGTCCTCTTTTTCCCGGACATGTCCGGCTTTTCGGCAGTCAAACCCCCGTCCGGGGGGAATTGCCAAAAAGCCGAACATGTCCGGGAAAATGGCGGCTCTGCTCCTCTTCGGCTCTGTGTAACTGACACACTGTAAGTTACGCAGAGCCGCCGCGGCTGGAGGCTCTGCTCCTCTTCGGCTCTGTTTAAGAACCGGGCTGCCCGAGAGCTACCGGCTTCAGGCAGCCCCCATGCCTCCGGACCCTGCGCCGCCGGAGCCCGGGCGGGGAAGTGCCCGGCTGGGGGCGCAGGGTCCGGAGGCATAGGGGCTGCCCAAAGCCCGAGTGCTACCGGCTTCACGGTTTGCTGGGCAGCCTCCAGACCCTGCGCCCCCGGCTGGGTGCTTCCCCTCCCGGGCTCCAGCTGCGCTGGGGAAGCGCCGGCTGGGGGCACAGGGTCTGGGGGCTGCCCGGCAAACCCTGAAGCCGGTAGCACTGGGGCAGCCCTTTCCCCCTGGCTGGGAGTGGAAGGGAGGAGGGGGCGGAGTTAGGGTGGGGAAGGGGCAGAGTTGGGGCAGGGCTATGGGTGGGGAAATGGGCGGGGCCAGGGCCCGTGGAGGGTCCTCTTTTTTTATTAATGAGATATGGTAACCCTACAGAAGGGGCCATTATGATCTTGTAGTCTGACCTCCTGCACAACGCAGGCCACAGAATCTCACCCACCCACTCCTGGAACAAACCCCTGACGTATGTCTGAGCTATTGAAGTCCTCAACTTGTGGTTTAAAGATTTCAAGGTGCAGAGAATCCTCCAGCAAGTGACCCGTGTCCCATGCTGCAGAGGAAGGCGTAGAAGGGAGGAGTAGAGCTCCGTATGAGAACACAAGTGACACAAACAGTACATTGATAGAATTATAGACCCCCCCCACCGGCAATAACCCTAATAAAGGAGCGTACCCCAAAGTAACAGGCAAATCTGGTAACACCCTGGGTGCCCAGGAGCCCAGCCCAGAGGAGCAAGGTTGGGCTCATGAGGGGTGAATTTCTCTGTTCCAGGGACTGTAGGTTTCCAATCACCCACACTCTCTGCAGTAGGTATGAGTCCCATTCGCCATGTGCACCCCATAGAAAGGGAGTGGGGGCTAGTGGTTAGAGCAGAGGACTGGGCACCAAGACTCTGGGGTTCTCTTCCTGTCACTGCCATTGATCTGCTTGGGTAAGTCACATCCTCTCTATGTGCCTCAGTTTCCTCATGGGGTGCTGTGGGGCTTTACTAGGGTTAGCAGAACGATTGGAAACCTCTGGTTAGAGATCATGCGGAAGGGCCATGGGTCAGTATGGACTGGGGGAAACTGAGGTATGTGGTCTGCCCAAAGTCACACAATGGCCAGGAATAGAACCCAGGGGTCCTGGCTCCCAGCCCTGTGCTCCAATCACTAAATGAAAGGCCCTGAGAAAAAGGGAGGCCATGACTGGTTTTGGGTGAGAGGGAGGTGCTAATCCAAAGCAGAGGTTGGTGCTGGCTCAGAGGAGCGAAGGGCCCAGGTGGTTCTGCTTTCCCCCTCGTCCTGTCTGGAGGATCTGCCCTGCTCTCAGGGGGAGCTAGGCACTAGTCCCCTTGGCACATGGGCTGCCCATGAGAGTATCTCACAGCATCCGTCTCCAGCAGCACAAGGCGCCCGGCAGCTGCTTTCACTGACACGTTGATTGATCCCTTTGGCTGGCAGTTCCTGAGGCTGGCAATGGGTTTGCAGAGCCAGGCTGTGTGGCCCCTTCCCTTTGCATTTCACATGTGACACTTTGTGCCACCATGCCCAGCTCTTTCCCCCAGGATACAGGCCCAGAGCTGGCTCCGGCTAGCCTATGACAGCCACAAAGCCATGCAAGGAAAGGATTAAAGGTGACCTGCCTTTTTTGCTTCTTCATGATGGATAAAGATCTGAACTGCTTGGCCACAGCTCAGATTAGCAACTCTTTGTAAATTCACTTTCAAACTGACAGGGGGAGCTGGGAGCAGCACCCCCTGCTAGAAGGACCAACACAGCCAGTGGCAATAATTCTAGTACTTCATGTAAGCCAGGCAGTGGCAAAGCAGAGTCTAGAACCCAGGAGTCCCCGCTGCTCTAACCTGCTAGATCACACTGTCCAGAGGTAGTAGCAGCATCGTGACTACAAGTCCCCCCCATTAGACCCCCTCCCCTCCCAGTACTGGGAACAGAACCCAGGAGTCACATGTGGCCCATTTAAGCAGGGTGAGGCAGGGCAGGGCAGAGCAGCACTTGGCTGGGATGGATGAGAAATGCAGACACCTTTCTAGGCGATTTCTGCTTCACCTTCACCTTGCTTTTCCTGGCTCACTGGGGCTCTCTGATGGGGATGCTGGCTGGCACTATTGGTACTGCAGAGCGGTTTAACCAGCGCTGGGGCCTTGCCCTTCCTGCCAGACTTGCTTAGTGTAAAAAGGTTAATTAGCATAAACAGGTTCATTTCAAACCCTTAGCCTGCTACAGGAATGGACGCCATCTCGGCTCCAGATCTCAGAAGGCTGGGGCTGCAGGAAGTGGATGCCAGTAGCCCTCTCCTCCTGGGGTCAGGCCTGAGCTCAGGTCCTAGGATGCACTGTTCATATCTAGGTACCTTGGCTGCACCTGTCTCAGAGTACAAGGGGATGTTCAGGGATATCAGATTTAAAACCCAACAAAGGGAAATACTACTTCACAATGCACAGTTAACCATTGGAACGCTCTGCCACAAGTTATCATGGAGGGCAAGAGATTAGCAGAGAATTCAAGAAAGGATTGGATGTTTTCATAACAACTCCCTTGGATGGGTCGTCTTCCAGAACTGAACTTACGGCCTCTGGATCTAACAGTATGAGCCTCTATGGCTAAAGGACTAGCTTCATCAGCTTAAATGCAGCAGCAGCCTTAGTTTTTCACTTACAGCAGAGATTCATCCTTTTCGCTTCATATGAAGAAGGCAGCGTATCTTTCCCAAGCTTACAGCACTTAGTCTGTGGGTAAAGACTGAATTTCCTGGAACTCTTTAACAAAATCTCTTACTCAGTTTATGAGCTAAATTTTATTAAAAACGTGATCTTCAAGAAAAAAATGTCTGCAGAAGCTCACCCTTTTTGTACCCCTTTTATTAACCAAAGGCTGCTCTGTGTCCTTCACACTTCCATGTACACCTCTACCCCTATATAACGCTGTCCTCAGGAGCCAAAACATCTGACCACACTATAGGTGAAACCGCGTTATATCGAACTTGCTTTGATCCGCTGAAGTGCGCAGCCCCCCCCTCCCGGAGTGCTGCTTTACTGCGTTATATCAGAATTCGTGTTATATCGGGGTAGAGGTGTAGTTATAACTCATGGCAAACTAGCCATGAACATACATTGGAGAGATTAGGTTGTAATTAAGCAAAGTTATAGATGATTCCCCCCAACCCCATCTTTCTTATTATAGTCACAATTTTCCCTTACTCAGAATAGCTGCTTTTTCCCCAAAAGACTTAATTACAACCTCATACGCCCAACTCACTGCACAGACAGTAACACTGAACATCTGCACATGTTGCTGAGATTGTCGTTTCTGCTTTGTTTTGTACTGCGGGGATCGCTGAGCAAAGAGTTGATTTTTTCGGTTTGGTGGCTGATATGAAAAATAAAATAAAATAAATTGTTTCTTTTGGTTTTGCTTACTGAAATAAAAAAAACGAAAAATAAAGATATAAAAAATAAATTGTTTCAGGCTGAATAAAACATTTTGTTCAATTAATAACTTTTGGGAGGGGGTCATTTAGTTTTCAGGTGCATTTTTACACTTTTCTAAAAATTAATCAAGCTAAATTTTGGACTTTTGGGGCGGGAATTCGTTTTTTACATTAATTTATTATTTCCCCCCAAAATGATTTGCCCAAATCTGCAAAGTTTCAGTCACCCTGAGAATGCATTTTTTGGCAAATGAACTATTTGTCTGAAAACTGTCAGCCAGCTCTAATTGCAAGGGAGCTGATTGTGGGTTGGAGGGTGTTCCCTTATCTACAGGAGACAGAAGGAAGGCTCCAGTGGAGGTGTGCAGTGGAGACAGAAGGAAGGCTTCCATTGCGATCAATGGAAATGTGCTGTGTGAGCACTAGGGCTTGGCTAAGAGGTGACCCATCACTTAGGGTGTATGTTGAGGGGTAAGAATCATAGATTATTAGGGTTGGAAGGGACCTCAGGAGATCATCTAGTCTAACCTGCTGCTCAAAGCAGGATCAATCCCCACCTAAATCCCCAAATGGCCCCTCAAGGATTGAACTCACAACCCTGGGTTTAGCAGGCCAACGCTCAAACCACTGAGCTATCCCTCCCCTTAGGGATCACACTTACCCAACCTGAACCCCTAAACCAAAGCTTTTGTATGTGGACATGTCTAGGTAGCAAGAACAGCCAGTGTTATAACAGTAATAGTCACTGCTGGGATACAGCCCTCAGCCAACCTTGGACTATTGGACTTGGGATAATCCGCCCTCTGGGTGGTTCACTCAGTAACTGCCTGCTGTGGGGTTCCTGCACCTCCCTCTCAAGCAGCTGATGCTGTCTACAGACCGGATCCTAAACCAGGGGTTCTCACAAGAAATTTTTTGGTGGCCTCAGAGTACGGCCACCAACTTTTGCTGGTGGCCGCTCTGACAATTTTTCCTAAAATACTTAATTAACTTTAGGAAAAACAAATAAATATTCACATATCCACATCCAAATCATTGTCATTTATCTATGTCGGGTTGTTTTGCAGACTCAATAATAAAAATAATGTGCAGTTGTCTCTATTTTTACTGGACCTAAACAGAATAGAAATAAAATAAGGTGCTTTGCACTTTGTCTTTTTTGCTGTTGTTTCTTTTGCTTTTTTGGCTGCTTTTTTCTTTTTAGACTTGCTAGCTAGTAAGGCTGCTGCTATGAAAAGTGATATTTGTATAGGTCACTTTTCATAACAATACTTGCTAGCTAGCAGGGAGGCAGTGAACAGTGATATTAAAAAACATACAAATATCACTTTTCACAGCAGACTTACACAGCCCCAGCAAGCCCAGAGACAAATTAAGCCATGGGTGGAGAGGTGGGTAGGGAGGCAGTGGGGGCCAGGGGCGATGGGGAGGGGGTGAGTCCAGCTGGGGGATGGAGCCTGAAACCCTGCGGCCAGAGCCTGGCGCCTGCCACCCCAGGACTGAAGCCAGAAGCCCAAGCCCCACCACCCCTGGGAAGGTGGGGAATTCACACCAGCTGTCTGGTCCTCTGGCATTTGCAGCTCCAGAGGAGGGCAGGGACCAACCCCTGCTGGCAGCCCCAGGGGAGGAGCCACTGCTTCTGCCCCTCACCCCTGCCCCACTCCCCATCACTGCCCAGGGGACTGTGGCCACAAGAAAAGCCTCTGAACTCAATGGACCAATGCTCTGAGCCAGTCTGGCAACCCCCGTCTCCCTATGAACCATCTTTCACTTGAGAAACCGCAGTAACTTTCATCACCATGCCATTTTTGATAGGTGCCACATCCCCAGCCCATAAACATGGGCCAATTAGAAGCCCATGTAGGACCACAAGTCCTATTTTCTCCCACCCCCTTTTGTCCAATGAGAAGCTAGCATTGGCCCAGGAGTTCCCCTTCCCCCTTCCCCCAGTGAAGCAGCACCATTTGGGGGGCCGGGGTGTGTGTGCTGTTGACTGGCCATTTCTTTGAGGAGGTTGCATTAGTGTATGTGACGCTCTGTACCTCATGGGAACACCCTGCACCCCGATGTTCATCCTTATAAAATGACTGTGTGGTATCCAATGCAAAGTTTGTCATATTGGGTATCTTCGAACGGCTCATGATGCACTGAGCAGCGTTGTTATAGTGATGTTCTACTAATTGCTACAGTAATGTTATAGGTTATAATTTCATGTATGTAGTTATGAGCCTGAAAATGTATCCTCATGGCTTAAAATAAGCCCAGGAAAAAACTCTCCAAGAGCAGAGGGGCAATTCACACCTCATCAGGGCATGTATGGGCCAAACCCAGCCCAGCCTCACAGGAACAAAGGATGCTGGCCTAGGCAGGAACAAAAGGATCTGTTGGCCTCTCAAATGAGTCACCCCACCTTCCTTTGGTCAGTTTGGGACTGCGATGAGGTAATGCTCACCTGACTCTGAAGGGGGCAGAGCCAAGAGGGAAGAAAGAACATGACAAAAGGGAGAGATGTTTGCCATGCTCTCTCTTCCACCCCCGTCTACAGACACCACCACCACCAAGCGATCGAAGCGCTGATCATAGGGGAGAGCCTGGCTGAAGGGCAACCAGTCAGCCTATGGTGAGAAGCATCTAAGTTTGTAAGGGCATTGAAAGTGTTAAGATCAGCTTAGAATGCGTTTTGCATTTATTTCATTTGACCAAATCTGACTTGTTATGCTTTGACTTATAATCACTTAAAATTTATCTTTGTAGTTAATAAATTGTGTTTGTTTGTTTACTCTACCTGAAGCAGTGCATTTGGTTTGAAGCTGTCAGAGACTCCTCTTGGGATAACAAGCCTGCTACATATCAATTTCTTTGTTAAATTGATGAACTCATATAAGTTTGCAGCATCCAGCGGGCATAACTGGACACTGTAAGACAGAGGTTCCTAGGGTTGTGTCTGGGACCAGAGATATTGGCTAGTGTCATTCGGTTGCACAATCCAAGATGCAGCTTACATGCCAGAGGCTGTGCGTGAACAGCCCAGGAGTGGGGATTCTCACAGCAGAGCAGGGTACGGCTGGCTCCCAGAGTCAAGGATTGGAGTGACCTAGCAGATCACCAGTCCGGATAACACCAAAGGGGAACATCACGGGGTGCGTGTGCTGTTGACTGGCCATTTTCAAAAGATCTCGAGGAAGCTGGGTTAGGGTAATTGTGATCCTCCCCGCTGTTAGCTCAAATGCAAACACAGACCTGACACGAGGTGGGCAGCACTGGCCTCACATCTCCTGCAACTGCACAAAGCTCCGTGCAAAGTAAAAATTGGAAGAATTTGTGCATTTGCCTCCCCTTCTCAGAGGGCAGGTTCAGCAGAGGATACAGGAGGTCGGTTTCAGAGCTGCGTGGGACTCGTTACTGAGAAATTAAAAACATATTCCCAAGGAAAAAACACAGAAGAAAAAGGCCCTTTACCCCCAGGAGCAGCATAGTGCTAACTTCATGCCATCCTGCCTGCTGGTGGGGTAAAAACTCACTCCTTTTCTCAAGCCGATCAGGAAAGGTCTATGACCCAGAGCAAGTGTGTGTGACTAGGCTCTGATCCTACAAACACATTCAGCTTAACTTTGGGGGGGTGTGAGTGAGCAGTCCCTCTGAAATCACTTGTCTTTACTGAAGAGTTAACTCAAGTTCTCCTGTGGGTGTTCCCCCTAACCTGAGTCTTGTCCACACACACAAACCCCTCACTTGAGTATGCTGCTTTTAATTCGATCTGGCTGGGCTATTGGGGGTACAGAAGACAGCTCGCATGGACACAACTCATCAGCAGCTAACACAACCACTCTAGTTTGGACGCAGGCTAGCTCCACTCAAGTGCTGCTAGTCCTCCAGCGCCTTCCTACAATTCCCCCATGGGCCCAGAAAGGACAGACAAGTTCTCCCCTAGTTCACTGGGAAAGAATCCGCAGAGCGACTCAGCTCATGGCAGTGCTAAGAACCAGGGGACGTGCCCCCAGGAGCCACAGCGCCTCACATGAGCCAGGGCAGCGCCAGTGTGGACACAGCAGCTGGAGGGTTACTGCACAGCGGGGCTGCTCTCATGTGAGCTGGGCTGACTCGGGAGGAGTCATCGGAGCGTAGGGTGCTCGAGTTAACTGTGCCCTGAAGATACACACACACAGGGTCTATGTGTGTGCACACGTGTGTGTGTCTGTACATGTTTGTGTGTGTGCGCATGTGTATTGGAAACCAAACTACTTTCGTACACAGACACCCCACCCCACCACCCCACCCCCCGGCTGGAGCCCGCACCCTAGGCTGGAGCCCCCTTTGCATCCCTGACCCTGATGCTTCCCTGTGTCTGTTAACGGGCTTAATCAGTAACATCCCAAAGGACTCTTGCTTGTGCAAAACCAGAGCTATATCCTTAAAAGAATAAAAGTTTGCACAGGTCTGTGCGGTGAGACTGGGGCTGTAGAGAGTCTGTCCCACCCCCTTCCTTTCTCTCTCCCTCACACACACACACACACACACATACACACACACACTCACAGTGGTACCAACTGACACACAAATGTCTGCTGTTGACTAGAAGTGTCAGAGCTGCATGACTATCCATTGACAAAGTGCTTCCTGAGAGTCCCCTGCCCTCTTCACACACCCCACCCCCTCACTCCTTCTGAGCTCTCCTGCCAACAGAAGATTGTTTGTTAACTCCACCCAGCAGTTTACTACCCACAAAAAACAGCTGTGCTATCTAACCAGGCCACAGGAGCTGGTATCTTCAGCTCTCAGATATAAATCATAGGGTCTGGTCCCTCTTCCTTTTCTTTCCACATTTTACAGTTTACAGTAGCTCTTTGCAGGGCTACTTTACTGTATCATGTCTCTGGAAGGGAAATGTTCCCTCTGTGGGCAGGACTGGGAAGCAGGACTCCTGGGC
The DNA here is from genome assembly GCF_011386835.1 of Chrysemys picta bellii. Taxonomy (NCBI): domain Eukaryota; kingdom Metazoa; phylum Chordata; order Testudines; family Emydidae; genus Chrysemys; species Chrysemys picta. The sequence continues at coordinate 14,458,820 of NC_088810.1, forward strand.
TCTTCTATTCCCAGCTCTGCAAGCAACTTGCTGTGTGACCTTGGGCAAGACACGTCCCTGCTCTGTGCCTCAGTTTCCCCATCTGTGTAACGGGAATAACAGTCTCCCCTTCCTGCTGGGAGTGAGGAGTTACGATACTCCAGCAGGAAGCTGCTCTAGACACATGCAGCTCAGAGCAACAGCACAGCTGGAAGAGAGGACTTCATGGCATGAAGCTGGGGAGCACATAAAGTGTGGCTCGCAACCTGCGGGGAGGGAGGGGCAGAGATCTAGGAGTGGGGCGGCATTGCTGGAAGGGAAGAGATAGGGCACAAAAGAGATGGGTCTCAGAATTCATGGCTTTCCTGTTCTAAATAAGAGGTGGATGCTCCTATTTTAAAAGGTGTTTTATTATTCTGTAGTTTGTGCAAATTTGTTGTGCTGAGATCATTATTTATTATTAATTATTATTATTATTATAGCTCATAGGAACTCCAGTCACAGACAGGACACCACTGTGCCAGGCTCTGCACAAACACAGAACACAAACATGGTCCCTACCCTATGAGTGTATAGTCTGTGTAGCAGACAAGAGAATCCTAGGTGGCGGGTACAGGCAGACGGGGGACAACAAGGAGACAGTACGTGTCAGCGTAACTGGTAGCGGTCTCAGCACATCAGCAGTCTGCCCATTGTCAAGTTTCTTTTAGACATTGTGGCAAAGAAGGGTTTTAAGGAGGGATTTGGAGGAGAACAGGATACTTTGGTGGACACTTACGGGAAGATGCTCTCAGGCACGAGGGGCAGCATGGGAGAAAGCACGTAAGGGCTTGTTTGAAAATGTAACAAGTGGGCGCTGGAGGCTAGAATCATGTGCCCATCAATGAGGGGAGTGGATTTTTCTTTACTGAATGAGAGATGGGCAGGGATAGGCTGTGAAGGGCCTTGGAAGTGAAGATAAGTAGCTTATATTTGAGGTTCCAAAGGCGATGGAACTCGGCTGTTCTCAGTGGTGGCAGATGACAGAACAAGGAGCAATGGTCTCAAGTTGCAGTGCGGGAGGCCTAGGTTGGATATTAGGAAACACTATTTCACTAGGAGGGTGGTGAAGCACTGGAATGGGCTACCTAGGGAGGTGGAGATGGTGGAATCTCCATCCTTAGAGGTTTTTAAGGCTCGGCTTGACAAAGCCCCGGCTGGGATGATTTAGTTGGTGTTGGTCCTTGTGGTGGGGCGATTACCCCACACCTAGAGAGACTGGGCTGCGGCAGGCCTAGGCGCCTGTGTAGACGCGCAGCCAATCAGGAGAGGGCTTACTGGGAGCCAATAAGAAGGCAGATTGGAGCCAGCCAATCAGGGCCCGGCTTAGCCATATAAAAGGCTGCCCAGAGCAGGCGCAGTCAGTCTGTCCCAGACCTTCAGAGGGGAAGGTCTATCTCCAGAGCTGGGAGGCCAGCACCACGGACAGCGCAGTGCAGGCCAGCCTGAGAGAGTGGGAGAAGGCCCTACTCCATAGCCTGCTAGGCGGCAGGCCTGGGAGGAGGAGGCCTAGCATAGCGAAGGGCTGTTGGGGAAGCGGTCCAGAGGGATAGTCAGAGGAGGAAGGAGAAGGAAGACAGTGAGACTGTCACCCGAGGGCCTCTGGACCGGGACTCAGAGTAGTGGGCGGGCCTGAGTCCCCCCCCCACTTTTCCCCCTTTGTTTGCTGTGCTACCCCACGCACAGCCACAGGCCGCAGGGAGCGGCTGGTCAGAACCACACCAGATCCTAGACTGTGGGGATTGGACTTGAAGGTGTGGGGCTGTTTACCCCCCCCCCGAAAGGGGGTGTGATTGGACAAAGGGACACTGTCGGAGGGCAGTGCTCTGGAAGAGGACGCCGACGTCGGGAGCAACGCAAGTCCGTGCACCCCACAGAGGCGAGATGACAGGCGGAACGCCACCCAAAGAGGGTGCTCTACCGGCGCAAAACTAATTCCCCGAAGCGGCCAGGAGGAGGTGCCACAGCGGTGAGCTACCGACCCTGTCACAGTCCTGTTTTGAGCAGGGGATTGGACCAGATGACCTCCTGAGGTCTCTTCCAACCCTAATATTCTATGATTCTATGTGACAGAGAATGGGAGCCAGTGAAGAAATGCAAAGAGAGGTGACATGATCAAAGCGACAGGCTAGAAAACGATCTTTGCAGCTGCAATCTGCCTGGATCTGAGCAGGGCAAGATTCTCCAGGCCAGAGAGAAGGATGTTGCAGTAATTGAGACATGAGATGATGAGAGTCTTGATAGAGTTTTAGCTGTGTGGATGGATAGGAGAGGCCGTATGTGAGGCGATGTCTACACCATTGCGGCATAGCCAACTAACCCCATAGTGTAGATGCAGCCTACAGTGATGGAAGGGGTTTTCCATTGCTGTAGGAACATCACCTCGTTCAGCAATGGTAACTATGGACGCATTCTTCCATCGACCTAGCTACATCTACACTGGGGCTTAGGTCAGCATAGCTACGGCAATCTGTGGTGTGGATTTTCCACACCCATGAGCCAAGCGTGCCGGACTCAGGGGGGCCAGGATGCCATGGCCCCACCACTTTTACCTCCCATAAGGGTAGCAGTGTTGACTTTCTGATTTCTCGAGGGGTGCTCAACCCCCGCTCCGCCCCAGGCCCCACCCCCACCCCACCCCACCATGTTCTGCCCCCTCCCCCAAGCATACCCCGCTCTCGCTCTGCCTCTTCCTGCCCCCGCTCCTCCCCATAGAAGGTGTGAGGAGAACTTAACATGGGGGGGAAAAAATTCACCTTCAGTTTTGCAACAAAAAAACTTCAAAAACAGACTCCAAAGAGACTGCTGAACTCGAATTAATATGCAAATTAGACACAATTAACTTAGGTCTAAACAGAGACTGGGAATGGTTGGGTCATTACACTAATTGAAATTTTTTCCCCCATGTTAAGTTCTCCTCACACCTTCTCTGGGTCATCTCGATGATCACTTCAAAGTTTTTTCTTCTGCTGCTACTGATAGCTCATCCCAATTGATTGGCCTCTTACAATTGGTATGCGTACTTCCACCTTTTCATGTTCTCTGTATGTATAAATATCTTCTGTCTGTGTGTTTCACTCTATGCATCTGAGGAAGTGAGCTGTAGCCCACGAAAGCTTATGCTGAAATAAATTTGTTAGTCTCTAAGGTGCCACAAGTACTCCTGTTCTTCTTGCGGATACAGACTAACAGGGCTGCTACTTTGAAACCTGTCAGTAGCTTTGAAGGAACCTCCTATTTCCTAATCACCACTGGTGATTAGCTGCATAGATTAACATAAGGCAACTGCACATTTTCTACCATTTACAGGTAGTTTACTACAAATGTCAAAGAGGAATAAAGTCAATGACATCACTACATTCAGTTTGTCTGAAGGTTAACATCTTCTTGTGTAAAAAGAAGAACAGGAGTACTTGTGGCACCTTAGAGACTAACAAATTTATTAGAGCATAAGCTTTCGTGGGCTACAGCCCACTTCTTCGGATGCATACAAAGGCAGACAGGAACCGTCTGGTTATGTTGTCAACCTCTAACTATATATATGTAAACACAGAAAAAACACAATCATTATCTACGAATATGTCTCTTAAGGTTGAATCTGGGTCAATTAGTTTGCTAGTTGTGTAATTCTTTCTGGTTCTATCACAAAGCTTGTTTTTTAAACCTTTATAAAAAAATCTTTAACTTTATACAAAACACACACACACAGCGGCCAATTTAAAAGAAAAAACAGCTTATGTAAAACAGTGGCTAGAAAGGCTGATTCTCCCCCACTTCCTAACTTTTAAAATGCTGTTAAAGTTTTAACAGTTGCCTAAAGGAAAAACCGTTTGTAAAGAAGGCTTTAGATTGATGCAAAACATGAAAAAAATAGCTTATGTAAAAGAGTTAAGAAAGCTATTTTTTCTAACTTTTGTTTTAAATCTAAACCGAGGAAAGTTTTAACAAACATTAATCAAAGGGAACATGCATGTAGATTTCTTTATTTACAGCGTTTAGTTTTGTACCCGGAGTTAAATTATCTTTAAAATTGGTAGAAAGTCACTTATTGAAAGTTAAATCAAGCTCCCTTATTCCATTTACTTAAAGGTTTACTGGAAATTAGCACCTATTGACTTTAGTTGTAAGGAGACCTTTTAATTGAAGCTCTGTAATACCGGTTTACAGGATATTCTTGTAAAGTGTGAATGTAATATTCCCATAATTTACAATAAAAGTTTAAAAAGACAAAAGTTGAATAACTGCATGATAGGAATAAAGCTATACGGGAACTAAACATGACACTAAGGGTACGTCTACACTTACTTCCTGGTTCGGCGACAGGCAATCAATCTTCTGGGATCGATCCCCGAAGTGCTCGCCGTCGACGCCGGTACTCCAGCTCGGCGAGAGGAGTACGCGGCATCGACGGGGGAGCCTCCCTGCCGCGTCTGGACCCGCTAGGGTGACCAGATGTCCCGATTTTATAGGGACAGTCCCGATATTTGGGTCTTTTTCTTATATAGGTTTCTATTACCCCCCGCCACACACACACACACACACACCACCTGTCCCGATTTTTCACACTTGCTGTCTGGTCACCCTAGGACCCGCGGTTAGTTCGGACTAAGGTACTTCGAATTCAGCTACGTTATTAACGTAGCTGAATTTGCGTACCTTAGTCCGAAGTGGGGGGTTAGTGTGGACCAGGCCTAAGAAAGCAGAATTTTGCAAGATACTTCTAAATGTATGAAGATAAAATACTGAACCAGATCACCATTGTTATTGAAGCATGAGCCTGCGTTAAAAACAAATGCCCTTACTAACAGCAGATTCTGTAAAAGCTGTGATATTTTTTGTAGTGGTAAGAGAAAGTTTCTCTCCTGACCTCTTTTTTTTACACTTGGCCTTGCCTTACTTAAAACTATTGCTAGTTAAAAAAAAAAAAAAAGGTGTTATACGTTGACATTAATGCAGACTTTTGAAATATATATATGCAGGGGTTAAAAACACATGCCTTTACTAACAGCAGATGCTATAAAAGCTGTGTGCTATTTTTTGTAGTAATAACCGAAAGTCATCTCCCCCAGACTTTTTTTCTTAATTCTTTTGCTAACATGAATAAACAACACTGATCCTTTTTGACTGAGATGTAAATACTTGTTTTATAGTGAAATGTTAATTAAAACACATTTATATATGTGTTTCAACAAAAATTAGCATGCAGTAAGGAGAGGGTTGTGCTTTTTAAAAACATTTTGCAGTGAAATAAATTTTTAATCACAGGATTAAAATTAAATAATGTAAGCCTAAAGGGATGCCAAGTTTACTTACTATCCCTAATCATCATATCTGTGACACAGCTTAAACAAAGATTTTAGTCTAACGTGCACAGTAAGAAAAATCCCCGTAAAAATACTCTGTAAATTGTGAAGAAATAGCAATATTACAATTTATAATATATTCGGTATGTGTTTATTTAAAAATAATAATTTAAAGAGTTGCTTTACAATAAAAGTTTAAAAATTTCATGAAGGAGAGAAATTATATAGCAACACAGCCACTCCTGCCCCCCAGCCCTTTTTTCCTAGAAGAAAACTGTATGAAGAAGGTAGATAACAGTTGACCCCTTCACCCTTGGTCTTTGAAGATATTACTTTTAAAAAAATAATTTTTAGGGGCCCCCTTTTTTTACAGGATTAGTCCTATAAATAGACTGAGAAAACTGGACATAGTGTTCAAAAGAAATATTGCTGATGTACTTTTATGTAAGACTTCTGTCTCCATGGGGAGCAACGAAATAGTAAAAAAAAATACTATTTTGTGTATGCCACCATGTTTTTATGCATGGGGGGTGTTTAGCAAAAAATAGTAGCTTTTGATTTTAAATAGGACGATGCCTTTTTCCTTGAAATATCACAAGCTGCACTAGAAGGATGAACAAATTTTGGTAAGATCATATTTAATGTTTTACAGAATTATGGTTTTATTTTTGGAAGAAAAGTGTTTTTAAAGTTTCTTTTTTTATAATTATTTTTTAATTTAGACCAAGATGGAGGTCAAATTCAATGCATGATAGCTTTTCCTGACAATACAGAAGACGATATGGGTTGTTGTTGTTTTTTTAATATGAGTTTTCAGCTTTCTGCCTCTTCTCCCTGAGGTCCTGCCCTCGCTCTGCCCTCTCTCCTGAGGCCCCCCCGCCCGCCACTCGCACCTCTCCATCCCCATCCCTGAGGACTCTCTGCTCCATCCTCGGAGAAGGGGACCGAGTGGGAGCAGGGAGCAGAGTGGGGGTGTAGCGTGGGCAGGGCCTCAGGGGGAGGAGCTTGAGCAGGGGCGGGCCTCAGAACAGAGCAGGAGGCGGGGCCACACTCCAGGCGCTGGTGGCCCCACACACACAGACACACACATACACTTAGGGCGCTCAAGCCCAGCCTCCCCAAATGCAGGAGTCATGCGCCGCCCATGGTTGCCATTACAAACAGCAGTTGATATAAAGGTTGTGTTGTTTTTTGTAGTGATAAGAGAAAGTTTCTCCCCTCTGCCCCACCTCTTTTTTACAGTCTTACTTAAAACGATTGTTACTAAAAAAAATAAAATAAAAATAAATAAAAATAAAAAAGAACATGGGGTATTGCATGCAAGAATTTGTTTCCCTGTAGCAGTTACATTTGTTTTATCTCCATAAAGGGCATCTCCTCAATCTTTTAGCTCTCTCCCACTGTTTTTTTCATAGCCCTCTTTACCTTTTTAGATTTCATGTTTAGTCAGAGCTGTTTACCCTTTACCACTTTCTCCAATTTTACAAACACTGCCTGTGTTTCTGTTATATTTTGATTTAAGGCCTCCCTCTCTTCTGGCAAATCTTGTGTTTGAAACAAATAAAAAACTAGATTCTTTTTCTCTGTTGAATGCCTAAGAACCTGAACAACTCTTTACAATGAGCAATTGTTGCATCAAAACCATTTGTCCCTGTCAAGCTGACAGATGGCCAGGTGTTTGTAACAAAGGCTCAGGGTTATTCAGAATTGGGGGTGTTGGCCTTTTTGTGTCGTGACTGCCATTTTCCCCAGACCCTGGAAACTGCAGCTGCTTCAGAGGATCGTGTAGAAGCTAACTTTGCCCTTTTTAAAGCTGCTTCCTTTGAGTCCTTATGTAAAGAGAAGGCTCTGGATGTGCTGGGCTGTTCATAATCGGAGGTGCTGGCCCTTTTGTGTCATGTTTGCGGCTTACCCCCATTCCTGTAAACTGCAACTGCTTCAGGGAAGCTTGTAGAAGTCATCTTTGCCCTTTTTAAAGCCAGTTCCTCTGATATTTCTTCTTGTAGAATAACACTTGATAAGTCTGCCAATATACAAAAATGCAATGTTTTTAAAACAAAAACCTGTCAAAAATAGAGACACCTCTAACAAATTCCTGCATGGCATAACCCGTGCAGCCAGGTGATGAGCGTGCCAATTTGCCCATGAATCCAACCTCTCTGCTGCAGCAATAGGTGTTACTCACAGTGGAAAAAGTCCTCACAGTGTAGGGAGGCTCCTCAGTGTTTCTAAGTCTTGTTGATCTCTCCCAGAGTAGTTTGGAAAAATGCATTTCAGGGCAAAATAAGCAACACCCCAGGCAGGGGGAGACAGTCAGGAGATTGCCCGCGCTCCCCTCAGGCAGGGAAGACAGTCAGGAGATCGCCCGCGCTCAGGGCCAGCTTTAAGCCGATTCACCCGATACACCGGAATTGGGCCCCGCGCCTAAGAGGGCCCCACTCCGGGGATCTTCGGCGGCATTTCGGAGGCGGAGGTATGTGTGTATGTGTCATCCTTCGGTGCCGCGGAAGCCCTGGAGCGGACCCCCCGCCGCGAAGTGCCGCTGAAGCCCTGGACTGCCGCCGGGTATTGGAATCGGGCCCCGCGGGTCATAAAGCCGGCCCTGCCCGCGCTCCCCTCAGGCAGGAGGAGACAGTCAGCAGTGCCAGGTTTACAATGACACCAGTGGCTCCATGGAACCGGGCCTATGCTCAGAAGGGGCCCCGGCCTGCTCCGCTTGCACTGTGCCCTGAGACCCCACTAGCTCCCCCCGCCCACCAGCTGCTCTTCTCGGCCTGCCCGCTGGCCAACCGAGGGTTCCTCTCTGCCCCCGGCTGGACCCCAGTGCACCTCCGGCTACGGGCAGTCTCTGCTTCCCACCACCTATGGGGCCCTGCGTGTCTCCCTGGAGCTGAACTGCCTGGGACTGGTGCAGACGCCTGGCCAGGCAAGTGGGTCCTGAGGGAGCCCAGCAGGGGCAGGCCCTGGCCTGGCTGATCGCGCCACTTCCAAGAGGCCGGATTGATTCCTGGACCTGGGACAGCCCTGGCTGCGCTGCCGGCTCAGCCTGGCAGACACAGTTGCCTCCCAGCCGGGCTGTTGAGTGCGGCCAGGGGGCAGGCCATGGGGCAGTGGGTCTCCTGGGGGTCTGGGGAGGTGCTGGGCTGTGACGGGGCGGGGAAGATGTGTGTTGGGGAACTAGGGAGTGGGAGTTCTGTGGGGGTGCTGGGCAGTTGTGGTGGGGTTGTGGGCAGGGGTGGTGTTGTGCAGGGTGCTGTGCATTTGTGGGGGGGTCAGAGGGGTGCTGGGCATAGGGAGCTGCAGGGGTGATGGGTGGGGGAGCTGTGTGGCACAACATGGGCCTGCCCCCGAGGGCAAGGGGCATGCTGGCAGCACAGGGCCAGGGGGGCCACTGGGCATCTGGCAACAGTCGGTTTGTAATTAGTGCCCTCGCACTGGGCTGGGTGGAGCGGGGCCGCCCCTGCCATGCCATGCCCCATTGCCCCGGCTGGCTCCTCGCTCTGGAGACTGACCTCCCCATGCCATGGTCCATTGCCTCCATGGGAGCCCACAAATATGTTTGGTCCTGGGCCCATAAAAGGTTAATCCAGCCCTGACAGTCAGGGAATCGCTCGCACTCCCCTCAGGCAGGGGAGACAGGCAGGGAATCGCCCGCTCTCCCCACAGGCAAAGCTCTCCTCCTCTCATCACCCTCTGATTGTCTTAATCAGCCTTCCATCCCCCAGGGTTTGCCCAATCACCAGGCTCAGCGCCCTGGGCGAGGTGAGCACGCTGCCGTCTTCCCCATCTCTTGTCTACCCAGCAACAAGCCTGGCTCCCTTTCTCATCTGGCCTATTAACCTGGGTTCAGTTTGTTTCTCCATTCATAAAATAGAGACAACTGTCACCTGTCAATGAGAGAGGCCATTCGAACTCTGAATAACTAATGGCTTTGAGAAGGAGTATTGAATGCTCCTGCTCACCTTCTCATTGTGCAGGAACAAGGGTTGTTTCTATTAGGGTTACCAACTTTCTACTGGCACAAAACCAAACACCCTTTCCCCGCCCCTGCCCCACCCCTCATCTGAGGCCCTGCCCCTGCCCCACCCCTTCTCTGAGACCCTGCCCCTGCTCACTCCATTCCCTCTCCCTCTGTTGCTCTCTCTCCCCCACCCTCTAACTCTTTCACCCATTCTCACCAGGCTGGCTCAATGCAGGGGGGTGAGGGCTCTGGCTGGGGGTGTGGTCTCTGGGGTGGGGCCAGAAACTAGGAGTTCAGGGTGCGGGATGGGGCTCCGGGCTGAGGCAGTGGGTTCGGATGCAGGAGGGGGTGAGGTCTCTCTCTGGGGGTGCAGGCTCTGGTGTGGGGCCGGAGATGAGGGATTTGGGGTGCAGGAAGGTGCTCTGGGCTGGGGCCGAAGGGTTCGGAGGGCAGGGGAGGGATCATCAGGGCTGGGGCAGGGGGTTGGGGTGTGGGAGGGGGTGAGGAGTGCAGGCTCCCGACGGCACTTACCTCAAGCAGCTCCTGGAAGCAACAGCATGTCCCCCCTCTGGCTCCTACACAGAGGCACCGCTAGGTGGCTCTATGTGCTGCCCCGTCCGCAGGCGCCGCCCCTGCAGCTCCCATTGGCTGCAGTTCCCAGCCAATGGGAACTGTGGAGCCAGCGCTTGGAGTAGGGACAGCGTGCGGAGCCCCCTAGCTGCCCCTACACCTAGGAGACAGAGGCGGGACATGCCGCTGCTTCCGGGAGCCGCAGGGAGCCTGCCTTAGCCCCGCTGTGCCACTGACTGGAATTTTAACAGCCTAATCAGCGGTGCTGACTGGAGCCAACAGGATCCCTTTTTGACCGGGCGTTCCAATCGAAAACCGGACACCTGGCAACCCTATGCAGCGGAAATTGGTTCAGCTCTTAAACCACGTCCTGCAACAGGAAGTGAGGCAAGGGCTGTCAAGTGTGTGTAGTCTGGACTTTCCTGGAAGCCCCAGGTGGCACCCCAACTTGTCCTCACCCGCTGCTAGGAATATCAACCTGATGCCAGCTGGAGACTGACCTTGCTCTGGGTGTGGGGGCAAAATGCAGGCTGCAGGAAACAAACCAAACACACTGTACGGGGAGATGTCAGCAAACCAGGAAAGTGCCTGAAACCACTATGGCTTATTGCTAAAAGCAGCCAAATCAGCAGGCTTAGTTTAACCAAGGCAGGAGGGGAGGGGAGTTTGGGGTGCCACAGAAAGGGCAACTTGACCCCTTGTCCTTCCTGATAAGAATTGTGTTGAAGTTGCTGATCCATGCATTTTAGAAGAGCAGGATGTGCCCCAGGAATGTCTAGTGGGGCCTCAAGTCCGCAAACTCTGGAAAAACCCACACCTGGTTAATCAATAATCAGAAGGAACCTCTTGCTTCACCATTGAAACTGCTTACTTAAGTTTTCTTTAAGGGACATGTCATTCTATTATTAATGTATAAATAAGGGGGAAAAGTTTGAGGTAATCGGACTCTTCCGGACTCTCCCTCTGGATACATCTTGCAGTCCCCAGTGACAGACGGGCTGCTGCTGTGCCACACAAGAGCCACACTCAGCTTTGGTAATTATCGAGGGTTGGGGGTGTTTTACTAACCTGTTGTGGACTAACCTGTAAGTGCTTGAGACTAAGTAAAGTTTAGCTTTAAATGAAAGCACCCTTGTGTTGTCCTGTTTGTGCCAGCCATCTATCAGTCGGACGGCTGTGTCTCCCCTGATTCCTGACACCACCTCGCACAGAGTAAAAGTTACCAAGAGCTTTGGGTTGAAAGAATCCCGGGTAACAACAACATTTCAACCAGCAACAATCACTCTGCCTGAGCTGCCAGTTTGGATGCTGATGGAGCCAAAGTTCAGGGCTGACTGGACCCCGCTTCTCTGAGTTCATTAGCTCTGAGCGGCGCAGCATGGGGGCTAAGGCAGGCTGTCTGCCTATCCTGGCACCATGCTGCGCGCACCCCGGAAGCAGCCAGCAGATCTGGATCCTAGGCCGGGAGGCTCCACAAGCCGCTCTCGCCCGCAGGCACACACACCCCAGCTCCCATTGGCCAGGAACCAGCCAAAGGATTGCAGAGCTGGTGCTCGGCGCAGGGGCAGAGCGCGGAGCCCAGTGGCCCCCCCACCTAGGAGCCAGACCTGCTTCCGGGGCGCAGCACAGTGCCAGCCAGGACAGGTAGGGACTAGCCTGCCTTAGCGCCACAGCACTGCTGATCGGACTTTTAATGGCCCGGTCAGCGGTGCCGACTGGAGCCGCCAGGGTCCCTTTTCGACCGGGTGTTCCGGTCGAACACCTGCTCACCCTAGTTTCAATTATGTTGCAAGAGGGAAATTTTTAAAACAACCCCCCCTTTTTTTTTTTTAAACACACTGCATGATTAACTCATGGAACTCACTGCTATAAGATCTCACTGAGCCAAGAGCTTCATAGGATTGTAGAAAGGATGAGGCATTTATATGGACAATGAGAACATGCAGAGTTACTGACGGGTTAAAATCCATGTGTATTTTATATAACAACCTGGTATATGGATTGTGCCAGCTCTTTTCCAGACCCAAAGTCCAGAGTTTGGTCAAGGGACCAGAGGCCTAGCAAATAGTGATTAGCTAAGAGAAGCAGAATAAACACAAAATAATCTTGCTTTGCTAAATAAGCCTAGTCAGCAAATTGCCAGGTGTTGGCGCTGAGAACTAAATAATTGTGTCTTATTCAGAGTTGCAAATTGAACAAAGAATCCCTGTTCCTGTTGTGTTAGTTTCTTCTGTAGGGAGATGTTGTTCCCACATATCCAACCTTGAGTTTATGAAAGATATGGCCTCCTCCCACCTCCCTTTCCCAGGGACTAATGCCTGCCTTAAAACATAAAGAAGACAATCTTTATTGCCATATACTTTCACTGTTTCTTTGCTTTAACTCCTAGGAATGTACCTGTTGGACAATCAAAGGAGTTGCTTCATTCCTATGGACCCCAAATCAGAATTCAACATATATATTTTATACTAATAACATTTGATCAAAGTATTAATTAAATGTTAACTTGCTAACTTGAGACCATGGGCAGAGACATTATGTAACCTGTTAACCATTGGCTAATGTGCTATCTTGTTTTGCTGCAAAACCTATCTGGGGGTGTGGAACTTTCCCCCGCCCATGGAAAATCCATATATTCTATTGTAATCAATTGATTGACAGTGTCTCTGAGCCTGATAAGCAAGGTGACACGCCACTAGCGCTGTGCGTAATAAACTCCTATGCTTGACCTCTACACGGTGTGGATTGATGTTCCTTCAATTACATTTGTAAGGGAGAAAGAGAAAGAAAGGAAGATGGTTACCCTGTGGTAAGCTTTGCTGGGCAGGAAACAGGCACGGCTAGCTGGCTTGCTGGAATGGGTGGGGGAGTCACTGGGCAGAGGAGACACATGGGGCGGTCACGTGTCCTCCCCTTTACATGTCCCCCCTCTCTCCCCAATATAAGGAGACATGAGTTGTCTATGGATCAAAGTGATTGTTAAATGTATGAGTGCATTTGATGTTTAAACTTCATGAAAACTAGTGGGATGTTACTTGCATTGGTTTCACTTATCCGTATCCCATTATAAAGTAGTAGCAAACATTTACTATTGTGTATAGCCCTGTAACTAAGTAACCCATCAAACGAGAAAGAAGCCTTGTGGAATGCAAATGAAAACTTTAACAGAAAAGAGCTAATTTCAAAGCAAGTGGTCATTGTGTGTGATGATTGGAGGTCAAAGACTCACAATGCATTCCTCACTCTCCGTCAGCAAAGGAAAAGCCCACGTGGGGAGTGACACTGTCAGCTTGTTTTCTATGAGAAACTATACGTATGGACTCTACGAAAGGTCCTTCATCTCTGGACTGTTTGGACTCTTACAGGGATGTGTACCAGATGCAAAGCAGAGATCCCAAGATACAATCTGGGTAGCCTGAATAGACTTTTGGGAAACTGGCAGCTTCTTACATTACTTCCACCATTTGGAATTACAAACTATGACTTACCTGTGCATAGTTTTACCAGCTTTAGCCTTTCAATAACTCTCATTTCCTTTTCTTAGCTAATAAACCTTTACTTAGTTTACTATAGAATTGGCTACCTGCGTTGTCTTGTCTTTGGTAAGATCTAGAGTACCAATTGATCTGGGGTAAGTGACTGGTTTCTTGGGAATGAGAGTAACCTGATGTGGTGTGATTTTTGGTTTGAGTGACCTTTTATCACAAAGCCTAGTTTGTCTGGGTGGCAAGATAGATCGTGTAGATAAATCTCTGATAATTTTCATATGACTTTACATTGTGCCTCTTCATATAACCTTGTGGTGGGTCTACCCACGTGTGACCTCTGTTTTTATGGGACTTTGTATCAAAGCCTCATTTAGAAACTTTGCATTGCCCTTGGTATAATATTATAGCCCCTAAGGATAGAATAAGATAGAAGAAAATTTTCTTTTTGCTAGCAGTAGAACAAGAGCTCTCCCCCCCCACACTCTTAATCAATTGCCCTGTTGAATGAATGAGGTGTGGATGAGCAAGGCATGGAAGGCAGCACCTCCAGACAGCCTCAACTGTTGGAGAGGGGCTGGGAGCCAGACCCAAGGACAATAAAACGTGTCAAGTGGACTCATTAAAGACAAGCAGACATACTGACGGCCTCGGGGGTTAGAAGCAAGCACCTTCTTTTGGAAACACCCTCTTTGCAGCATTGGGACAACACTCAAAAGAAAGCAGCACAAAGAACCAATGGACACAGACACAGAGTTTGAATCTGGTATAGATTTGCATAAGAGGAAAGCTGCTATAAAAGTGAGGTGTCTTGCAGAGGACCCCGGGTCTCGTCTTGTCAACATGGAAGCATCAATCCGGATCCGCAGAAGCCCGGCTCCACCCCCTCCCCCATCTAACTCACCTGGCCAGTGAAGTTAAGGGGAGCAACTAATTGGAACAACAAGACGAAGTGTGTTTGTGTGTGTGTGAGTGTAAGTGTAATATATTATATGCATATGATACAGTGTTAATAAATACATGTATTACTAATAAATGTGGCATTTTGTCTTATTCCCCCTGAAAAGATCCTGTGCAGTACTTTAAGTACAATGTTTTGGTGGAGAATGCGAAAGGGGGAGCAAGCATAAAATCCACAGTTATTATAAAACTGGTGTGCACACTATAGGAAAAAGAGTGTAAACTTTCAGTTAATTAACCAAACTCTGAAGGATATAGAAGTTTAGGTTTAAATTGTGTTGTAGAGGTACATACACCCTCAGACGTAGCATGACTGAGCTAAAAAGAAGAACTTAGTGTTTCTCACTCTGATCCGGGGAAGGATCTAATCCAGGGAAGGATTTGTATAATTGGTGTATGAACCCTCGGTGGTAGCAGACCGAGTAATACAGAGGGAAGCTTAGCGTCTCTCCCTCTGGCCCAGAGTGGGTTAAAAACATAAAATGCAAATCTTGTTCTGTTAAACCAAACTCTGAAGGATATAGGAGTTTGGGCAGTGTAGTGTGGTTTGTTTGTTTGTTTTATTTTGTTTTGGTAAGTAATATTGTGGTAATTTCACAATTTTAAAGAAAATGTTTAAAAAATGGGACCAGGAAGGGTGGGGGCTAGTTGGAAAGCCCACCCTCCTTGCTAAATTGGTAGTAAAACAAGGCTTGTGCCCATGAAAAGAAACTGTTTATTAAAAAAAGCAGGATCGGGCCCAGGCAAGCAACAGCTAAAAAAACTGAAAAACAGGTTGGGTACAAAGAGTTAAAACAGCACTCTCAAATCTTACAGCAGCAGTAACATCAGGAGAAGAAACATTTAAGACCCCAGAAGGGGGCAGACCTTTGGGACCCCTCTGGAGATTGGGAAGGGGAATATTTGGGATATTTGAGTGAATTCCTCCTCCCAGGGCGAAAATGCCATTGAAACAGTTAACAACAGTGCCTGCTTCTGCCTCAGATCTCCAGGCCATGGCAAAATGGCTGGAGATTTTAAAACAGAATTTTTTTTCTAAATGAAGTGTTAACGCCCTTTTACTGAGAGAAAGGGAGGATTTACACTCACAAGAAATGCACCACTTAATTAGCATTTGTGCAGCCCCAAGTACCAAACACACTATGGCAGAGACTAAGCAGGTTCTGCCATGGTTAAAGCACTGTGCTAATTTGTTTCCAAGCTTCTATCTTTCAGGCTCTGAACCAGAACATCAGGAGAGCTGGTACCAGCTGATGAGTTATAAAATACCATGGTTATAGTGTCATGACAAAGTCTGTGTTCAGTGTTCTGTGTTGCATGTTCTGTGTCTGTCTCTGGTGGTGTCCTGTGTTAGCATTGGGTCCAGAGAGAGAGGGGATACTACACTAGACAGGGTAAATGTCTTTTCCTCTCTCTACTTCCCCCATCTCCATCCAACTTATCAATCACCACTTGTGTCCAAAAAACTTTGGTTCCCAGTGCATCAGGTTTATTTTTTGTTAGGTTCTCTAATAGTCATTTTGTTGTTAATTTTTGTTATTAATACATTTGTATTGTTAGTTACATTTGCTTGTATTATTATTAATTCCACACTTTCCTCTATGCACTCTGGTTCTATTTCCCCAAGCCCTGAAAGGTAGTTCTTGGGCCCCCATAACCTGTAAGACCTTGGCCCATAATTGTATGGCCCCATCTTTCAGGTCCCCAAAAACTTCTGAGAACAACTGTTAAAAATAGGAAATTCTACAACATTTTAGCAACTGAATGTTAGTTTAAGTTCAAATCAGCTTAACCTTGCATAACAACTGTGGTACTCCTACAAAATCTTATTTGTTGTGTGTGCTTAAGAAGGGCCTGACCTCAGTGACTTTTATTGTTTGATGGCTATTGCAGCATCAAACTTGGGCCTCATTTTGTTTGTCAATGTACCCAATTATTGTAATGGTAATGGTTTTGTTGTATTTCCAATTATTATAATTATAATTGTTTGCATTTGTGTTTATGTTATATCTGGTGTTTAGTCAATTGTAATGGTTTTAGTTATATTCACCTGGTTATAATTGTTTGGTTTGTTTGCAACAAATACAAAAGATTTATATGGTACTAGTTTAACGAGGTGAGGGAAGAGGGAGTTTGTTTTGCAGAGGACCAGAGAGAGGACTTGGGGACCCAGCCGATGGCCTGGAGGATGGCCTGGAGGCGACCAGTGACCTGGCAACCTGGTGGCCCAGCTGAGGAGACGCAGCCGGTTCTGGCCAGTGGGCGGACAATGGGCTGCAGAGTGAGGACGCAGTGATCTGACCAGCCGGTTCCAGCCAGAGGACAGAAGCAGGAGAGGAGGCCCCAGTTTATGACCCTGTTTACCTGGAGAGAAGACAATGGACAGAGGCAGGGCTTGGGGCCGGGGATCTCAGATGCCCAGCTGGGAAGCAAGGGGGCTCTGGGCTGGAGAGGGGGAGCAGGCAGGGCCCACGTGGATGCAGAGTAGGGTTACCATTCGTCTGGATTCCCCCGGACATGTCCGGCTTTTTCGGGTTAAAAATAGCGTCCGGGGGGAATTTGTCAATGTCCGGACTTCCCCTCCTCCCCCCCCATACAGAGCGTGCGCACAGCTTACAGAGCAGCCCAGGCTCCAACAGCCAGAGCCAGAGCCCTGCTTGCACTTCCCCCTCCTTTCTCCTGAAACTTGACACCACTCCCCCTCCTCTCCCTCCCTCCCCCGCCCTCCCTGCACTCACAGATCGCTGTTCGCCTGGAGCTCCGACCCTGCTGCCCTCCCCTGCTGTCGAGCGCGCTGCTCTGCAGCACAGTAAGGGGGCCGGGGGCCAGAGAAGCGGCAGGGAGGTTCGGGGGGGGGGTAGTCAAGAGACAGGGAGCAGGGGGAGGGTTGGATGGGTCAGGAGTTTGGGGGGGGGCTGTCTGGGGGTTGGGGGTGTAAGGTTTTGGGCAGTCAGGGTACAGGTGGGGGGGTCTCAGGAGGGGGCAGTTAGGGGACAAGGAACAGGGAGGCTTAGGTAGGGGGTGGGGTTCTGGAGGGCAGTTAGGAGCAGGGGTCCCAGGAGGGGGCAGTCAAGGGACAAGGAGCGAGGGGGGATCAGGAGTTCGGGGCAGGCTTTCTGGGGGAGGGTGGATAAGGTTTTGGGCAGTCAGGGTATAGGTAGGAGGTAGGGTCCTGGGGGACAGTTGGGGGGGGGTCTTAGGAAGGGGCAGTTAGGGGATAAGGAACAGGGAGGCTTAGGTAGGGGGTGGGGTTCTGAGGGCAGTTAGGAGCAGGGGTCCCAGGAGGGGGCAGTCAGGGGACAGGGAGCAGAGGGGTTTAGATGGGTCAGGAGTTCTGGGGGGGGCTGTCTGGGGGTGGGGGTGTGGATAAGGGTTGGGGCAGTCAGGGGACAGGTAGGGGGTAGGGTCCTAGGGGGCCAGTTAGGATGTGGGGAAGGTCTCAGGAGGAGGCAGTCAGGGGACAAGAGGCAGGGAGGCTTAGGGAGGGGGTGGAGTCCTGGGGGGCAGTCAGGGGACAAGGAGTGGGGGGGAGGGTTGGGGGTTCTGAGGGGGCAGGAAGTGGGAGGGAGTGGAAGGGGCAGGGGCGGGGCTAGGACAGGACAGGGGCGGGGCTAGGACAGGGGCGGGGCTCCTCCCGTCCTCTTTTTTGATTGTTGAAATATGGTAACCCTAATGCAGAGAGACTGGGAGGTGCTGGGCTGAGGGAGGCCAGGCCTGAGGCCCTGAGAGTTTCCTGTGCTGTGTTCAACCCTCAATAAATCCTCCTGTTTTATGCTGGCTGAGAGTCACTCCGGTCTAGAGAACAGGATTGTATCAACCCCTTCGGGGGTGGAGGCCCCGGGGGGTCCAGAGCGAGTGGACTCCCTGCGGGGGCCCACGGCAGAGACAGACATGCTAAAGCTCAGAGAGGTGCAGCTCCCGGAGGTGGAGGGACCTGACCCAGAGAGAGAGTGGACCCCCGAGAAGGGCTGTCGCACTGAAAGGGGCACTCCCCCCCACGGACCGCACGGGGCCAAGAGTGGGCACGATCTGTGAGTCCGTGACACCTGGGTTTAGCAGGCCAATGCTCAAACCACTGAGCTATCCCTCCTACAAAAGAAAGCTGATGTAGGAAGTGAGGTTTGAACTCACAACCTCAGCATCACTCTGCTATAAGTACTGCATGCTAACCCATTGCACCACTGGAGGCCACAATTTGTTAGTCTCTAAGGTGCCACAAGGACTCCTGGTTGTTTTTGCTGAGACAGACTAACACAGCTTCCACACTGAAACTTCAGACAGTGTGCCACTGGAGGAGGGCTACCGCTGAGAGTACAACACACTGGTTGCACCAGGCAGTGGCTCTCCCAGGGCTAGGAGTCCTGTGGGTGACTATTTTACCAAGCCACTGGGTGACTCCAGGCAAGTCCTTTCGTTTTTGGGGGTCTCTGATTCCTCCTCCATAAAATGGGGCCCAAGCGGTCACCTAGAAGCAGAGGCAGAACAGAGCTTGCAGGGAGCTAACGGCTGTATCTCCTGGAGAAATGGTTACCAAATACTGAGTAATGCAACAGAGACTAATATTTCTGGAGAGTTTTCTCTTTGCTGTGTTGCAATCAATGTCTCCTGAGCATGAGAAGACGCCAGGGAGGGGGAAAGCTGCCAAACCCACTCAGGGGTCCCAGGGCTCTGCTGCGGGCACTGCAGGGAAACCCTGCAGGGAGGCTTTCTGGAGAAAGGCTGAGTGAGGATTTGCCCTCTAAGTTCCCAGCCCAGTTCTGCATGCAACAAAGGCTTCAAGAGAGAACACGGGTGCCAGACTACAAGCATTTGGCATCTCATAGCTGGAAACAGCCAGACAGCTGATATAAACTGTCCAAGCTCTAAGGACTGGAATGGAGTTCTGCTACACCAGGGGAATCCATTGGAGTTATGCTCTTCCAGCCGGGGAGGAAACAAATACCATTGTTCTCCCAGCAATCCTTGTGTCAGTGGGACATTGACTCTAGGCACCAGCGCTCCAAGCATGTGCTTGAGGCAGCACTTTCCAAGGGGCGGCACTCCGGCCCCCCCCCCCCTTTTTTTTTTGCTTGGGGCAGCAAAAAGCCGGGAGCCGGCCCTGGCCAGAGCCCTGCCGCTGGAGAGCCAGAGCATCGTCCCCTGGAGTCGAGCCCAGGCTGCGGCAGCAAGAGGGACTCCTGGAGTGTGTGAGGAGCCGGGGAGGGAGGGAAGTGGGGCCCGGGATGCAGAGAGGGAGGAGGGGTCCTGCTGCTGCCACTGCTGCTGCTCTGAGTCTCCCCAAAGCGGCGCAGTGTTTCCCCGCCCAAGTGGGCTGTGCAGGGCGCCACCTGGCTGGGCGGGGGGCGCGGATCCCGGCTCACGCGCTGATGGGGCGCTGGGAAGCCCGAGCTGCAGCTGCCACCCCCTCCTGCCCCGGACCCAGCTCGCCACGCACCTCCCCCGACTGAGCCCTGCGCTGCTTGCCCCGGGCCCCCACAGTGCCAGGGGTGGGGAGAGGCAGAGCCCGGCTCCGAGCAGGGCAGCGGGGGATACTGCCCCGCCAGGGGACCCCACGGCTCGGGCACCTGGGGGGTCAGTGTCCGTCCTCTCAGCTCTGCCTGCACGGGGCTGGGGAAGCAGCTGTCAGCGCCTGCCCCTCTCAGCCCTTGCACCCCCATCCCGCTCGCAGCCTCTTCACTTGTACCTCCCCCCATCGCTCCTTCGTCGAACCCCTTCCCCCTGTACTCTCTCTTCACCCGCACCTCTCCCCTTGTACCCTCCCCCAGCCCTCTCCTCCCCCTGCACCTCTTCTCCCGCAACCCTCCTGATACCCCCTCTCCTCCTCCACCCTCCTCCGTGAGTACATCACACTCTGCTTCTCTGCCAGCATAGAGCCCCCAAGCACCCCCACACCTGCTCCTCTGCCTGAACCCTCTTTACTAGATCCCCATCCCTTTCCAGGTACAAGGTTTGAGGGTTAGTCCCTATGCCTTCCATGTGCATTTGGAGCACTAAAGATGGGGTTGCGGGGGATGGGGGAGGGCGATATTTATACTAAAGTGAAATAAAAATAGGAGAAACGGTTTGATCCCCACTGCAAGTGTAAACGGGGACTGCTGTGGTGAACGAGGAGGTCACGTTTGGCGGGGGGAAGCCCACGGCTGGGGCGGCAGGGGGCGCAAGTGGGGGAGGGCACTGGTGGGGGGAAGAGCCCAGGGCTGGGGTGGGGGGCAGCCAAAAAATTTTTTGCTTGGGGCAGCAAAAAACCTAGAGCCAAGAGTGCCAGTGCTTGCAGCATCAAAGCCTTTGATAATGCTTGTAAAAAGAGCAGGTGAGATGCATGTTTAAGTGATTTTTAAGTTGACAGGGCCCAGTGATGGAAGTGGAGCAAGACTGAGACCCTGCTACCCCAAGCCAGAATCACACTCCCCCGTACAGCAAGGTATTAAGAAAGTGCCTAACTCCAAGCATGTCAGCACTAGGGAAGTCAATAGGGTTATTCCTGTGCTCAAAGTCAGGCAAGTGCATAAGTACTTGCTGAACTAGGGCCTAGAGCAGTGGTACTCAACCTGTGGGCCTCACGTGGCCCAATTAGCACACAGCTGCGGCCTAGCTGTGTGCTAAAGGCGTGGCAGTATCCTGGCTGCCCTGCCCCGCTCCACATGGCGGAGTCCAGGGTTGGGGCTGCCCTGTCCTGCCCTCCCTGCTGTCAGGGCTGCAATGCCTTGCCGTGCGGGCTCGAGGCTGCGCTTCCCTGCTTGGCAGGGTCCAGGCTCCCCTGCTGCCTGACCCCCACCCAGCGAGGTCCAGGATCAGGGCTTACATAGTGACTGTCCAGACGTGTACCCAGAAGCCTCCTGTTACAAGACAAGCCCAAGAAAGAAACCAACAGAACTCCACAGGCCATCACCTACAGTAGTCAGCTTAAACCTCTCCAATGCATCATCAGTGATCTACAACCCATCCTGGACAATGATCCCTCGCTTTCACAGACCTTGGGAGGCAGGCCAGTCCTCGCCCACAGACAACCTGCCAACCTTAAGCATATTCTCACCAGCAACCACGCACCGCACCATAACAACTCTAACTCAGGAACCAATCCATGCAACAAACCTCAATGCCAACTCTACCCACATATCTACACCAGCGACACCATCACAGGACCTAACCAGATCAGCTACAACATCACCAGTTCATTCACCTGCACGTCCACCAATGTTATATATGCCATCATGTGCCAGCAATGCCCCTCTGCTATGTACATTGGCCAAACTGGACAGTCACTACGCAAGAGGATAAATGGACACAAGTCAGATATCAGGAATGGCAATATACAAAAACCTGTAGGAGAACACTTCAACCTCCCTGGCCACACAATAGCAGATGTAAAGGTAGCCATCTTACAGCAAAAAAACTTCAGGACCAGACTCCAAAGAGAAACTGCTGAGCTTCATTTCATTTGCAAATTTGACACCATCAGCTCAGGATTAAACAAAGACTGTGAATGGCTATCCAACTACAGAAGCAGTTTCTCCTCCCTTGGTGTTCACACCTCAACTGCTAGCAGAGGACCTCACCCTCCCTGACTGAACTAACCTCGTTATCTTCATACTGATTCTTGACTGAATATTTATACCTGCCTCTGGAAATTTCCATTACGTGCCTCTGACAAAGTGGGCATTCACCCACAAAAACTTATGCTCCAATACATCTGTTAGTCTTAAAGGTGCCACAGGACTGTCTGTTGCTTCCATAAAAAAGCTTAACTGTTCCTTACAATCAACCTGCAATGAAGAGCAGCTGTCACATTCACCAGTTTCAAGGTTTAACCCAACCTATAATAGAACCTACACACACATACCGAAGCACACTGGTTAGGAGCTGAAGTCAGCAAAGTTCAAGCTGGAAATAAGGTGTAAATTTTTAACAGTTACTTAGGCACGTGGGAGATTCTCCATCACTTTCAGTCTTTAAACCACCACTGGATTCTTTCTTTCTAGAATATACACTCTTGTTTAACTACATGCTATGGGCCTGGGTCAGGTTCTCTCCCTGGGCTATGCAAGTCATCTGACATCATCAGTGGTTCTTAACCTTTACTGCAGCCTGCACCCCTTTGGTTCTCCCAAAAAAAAAAAAAAAGTTTGCGCACCCCTTATCCAAAATCATTGAAGTAGGTCAGTTCTTTTAACCTAGATATATTCTAACTATAGAATGAGAGAGAATTATATATTTATTTTAATTTCACAGGTGAATTTTAACACAGTAATAATTTTAAAAAGTATAATGTTAATAAATACATAGGTTTGATGAAACAAAGTAGTTGTACTTAAACGTGCTTATGCTTAATTTGTGTTTTCAATTATTTACCTTCTAAAAAAATCTGGCATGTCTTGCACCCCCAGAAAGGGCATCTTGCACCCCCAGGGGCTGCATGCACCCCAGCGTAAGAACCACTGGACTAGGTGGTCAGAATGGGCCCTTCTAGCCTGTGAAGGGATGGGGGGGGTGGATTGTGGCTATTCAACTCATCAGTGAAATAGTTGAGATGCACATTATGGTCAGTAAAAAGAAGAACAGGAGGACTTGTGGCACCTTAGAGACTAACAAATTTATTAGAGCATAAGCTTTCGTGGACTACAGCCCACTTCTTCGGATGCAGTGGGCTGTAGTCCACGAAAGCTTATGCTCTAATAAATTTGTTAGTCTCTAAGGTGCCACAAGTCCTCCTGTTCTTCTTTTTGCGGATACAGACTAACACGGCTGCTACTCTGAAACCTTTCATTATGGTCAGTGGGCTTTAGGTCAGACCCTTTGAAGATGCTTGGGAGTAGCTGACAGGCCTGGGACGTGGAGCAAGCACTAGGGTGACCAGATGACAGGAAGAAAATATCGGGACACAAGGGGGGGGGAGGGAGGGGTCACTGGCGGAGCAAAAAAACCCAAAAAACCGAGTGCTGCCGGTGTAAGGACACAAACAGCTCCCTCTCCCAATTCCCTACTGTGACCCAGTGCTGCTGGCAGTCGGGGGCGGGAGCTGAGAACAGCCCAGGGCTGCGGGCAGTCAGAGGAGATTATGCACCCTTCCTTAGGTATGCATACCTTCAGCCTCTGGTTTTTAGGAGTGGGGGGGGGGGGGAAAGCGGAGTGCAGCGTCCCGACCGAAGATCAATCAGGACGCGGGACAAATACCTAAATATCGGGACGGTCCCGATTTTATCGGGACGTCTGGTCACCCTAAGCAAGCACAGCTCCGAGCACCAGAGGTGAAACATTCTGAGCCTGTGCCATGTTCCTCCTCCTCTGTACCTCAAACTCTCCCAGCACTTTCTGTGCTGTACCCCCACCCTCCTCCTCTGTACCCCAAATTCTCCCCCACCCAGGGCTGCCCAGAGGATTCAGGGGGCCTGGGGCAAAGCAATTTGAGGGGCCCCTTCCCTAAAAAAAAGTTGCAATACTATAGAATACTATATTCTCGTGGGGGGCCCCTGCGGGGCCTGGGGCAAATTGCCCCACTTGCTCCCCCCTCTGGGCAGCCCTGCTCCCACCCTCCTTTGTACCCCAAACTCTCCCCCCACTCTCCGTGCTGTGTTCCCACCCTATTCCCCTGTACCCCAAACTCTCCCCACTCTGTGCTGTGCCCCCACCCTCCTCCTCTGTACCCCAATTTCTCCCCACCTTTCTCCTCTGTACCCCAAACTCTCCCCACTCTGTGCTGTGCCCCCTCCCTCCCTCCCTCCTGTACCCCAAACTCTCCCCCACCCTCCTCCTCCGTACCCCAAACTCTCCCCCCACTCTCCGTGCTATGTTCCCACCCTAGTCCGCTGTACCCCAAACTCTCCCCCCACTCTCCGTGCTGTGCCCCCAGCTGCGAGTACTACAGACCGCCCGCCCCCCTCCCTTCCGTCCCACGTGGAGCCGCCACAGCTGGTAGCTGAGCTGGGGGTGGGAAGGGGCCGGGCCGCCGCTTCGGCCGGTGTTACTGCGCTTGCGCGGCTCTGCCAGCAACGGTCCCGCGGTAGATTCGGATCGGATGAGGCGCGCAGCCCTTTGTGACCCTGTCCAGGAGAGCAGCTGCCGCGTGGGGTGAGTGTCCCGCTCCGGCGCCCCCCCCCCCCGGGCCACACAGCCGGAGGCTTCCCGCCTGGCGGGCGCGCGGAGAGACACGTGCGGCCGCAGGGCGCCTAGGGGGCAGCTCCGCTGCAAAGAGCGGGCGGCGGGAAGCGCGCCACTAGATCTGGGGCGGGGGTACCCAGCTGTCAGTGCCCCCCCCCCCCCAGCTAAGGGGGTGCAAGCGCTGCAGGTGGGACAGGAACCACTGCGGTAATTCCTGCCCTGGCTGCACCTCCACCTAGTGTAGACAAGCCCTGAGAGTCTCTCCAGATGTGCAAGGGTAAGAAGCACATCTGGGCCGCAGCTGGAGAGAGGCGAGGGAGATCTTTCCTTATCCCCTAGTGTGGACAGCCCTGGACAGAAGGGGAGAATGCCCCTTGCCTGCCCGGATGTTGGTGGGGACAGTATTTGCCCCAGCTGGCAGTAAGTTTTGCCCCTAAGGCAATGTCTCAGAGAGGACTGGAGCAAGAGCTGGTATGGGCAGGGGTAGACACTGGAGGCTCATCTACACTAGCTTGGTGGTTTTCAAACTGTTTTTTGGGGGGACCCACTTCAAGAAAATTGTTGATGCCTGCAACCAAACGGAGTTGGGGATGAGGGGTTTGGGGTGTGGGAGGGGCTCAGGGCTGGGGCAGGGGGTTGGAGTGTGGGAGGGGGTCAGGGCTCTGGGCTGGGGGTGCAGGCTCTGGGGTGGGGCTGGGGATGAGGAGTTTGGGGTGCAGGAAGGGGTTCTGGATTTGGAGGGGCGCAGGGTTGGGGCACGGATTTACCTCTGGAGGCTCCCGGTCAGCGGCGCAGCTGGGGTGCAGAGGCAGGCTTCCTGCCTGTCCTGGCACCGCGGAAGGCGCTGCGCCCCGGAAGCAGCCAGCAGCAAGTCCGGCTCCTAGGCAGAGGCGTGCAAGCATCTCCACATGGCTCTTGCCCGCAGCTCCCATTGGCCAGGAACCAGTGCGGAGCTGGTGCTTGGGGCAATGGCAACGCGCGGAGTCCCATCGCCCCCCTGCCTAGAAGCCGGACCCGCTGCTGGACGCTTCCTGGGCGCAGCGTGGTGTCACGAGAGGTAGGCACTAGCCTGCTTTAGTTGGGCAGTACCACCGATGGGACTTTTAACGTCCCGGTCAGCGGTGCTGACCAGAGCCGCTAGGGTCCCTGGGTGCTGAGCGAGGTGACTCAGTGCCTTACATACCCAGTAGGCTACGGTACCAGGCAGTGTTACTGCTAATGTGAACATAGCCATGCTGTTCTCTGCTGTAGTGGTTTTATCTCCTGTTATCTCTGTCTTCCTATTGTAAACGATTGTGTTCTCTGGACCTGCATAATGATGATAAACTCAAGAGCTGCCAGGTTCCACCCCAGCAGTGGCTGGATTTTCATGGTAGATAAGTGATCTCTGCTCAAAGTTTGCATATCAGCTTATGTTCTTGGTACCTGAGGCGAAGGTGTTATATACATATAGGACAGAGGTGGGCAAACTGCGGCCCACAGGCCACATCCGGCCCACAGGACTGTCCTGCCCGGCCCTTGAGCTCCCGGCCAGGGAGGCTAGCCCCCAGCCCATCCCCTACTGTCCCCCCTCCCCTGCAGCCTCAGCTCGCTGTGCTGCCAGCGCTCTGGGCGATGGGGCTGCAAGGGCCTCCTGGGCAGCGCGGCTGCAAGAGCCACCGGCCTGCCCCGGTGCTCTAGACTGCACGGCGGGAGGGCTGGCTCCGGCCGGGTGGCGTGGCTACCAGTCCTGGTGCTCTGAGTGGCATGGTAACGGGGTGGGAAGCGGGAGGCTTGGATAAAGTGCAGGGGGTCCCGGGGAGCAGTCAGGGGACAGGGAGCAGGGGTCGATTGGAAGGCGTGGAAGTCCCGGGGGGCCTGTTAGGGGGTGGGGTTGTGGATAGGGGGCAGGGCAGTCAGGGGACAGGGAGTAGGAGGGGTTGGATAGGGGGTGGGGTCCCAGGGAGCAGTTGGGGTGGGGGGGGTCTTGGGAGGGGACAGTCAGGGGACAAGGGGCAGGAGGGGTTGGATGGGTTGGGGGTTCTGAGGGGAGCAGTCAAGAGGCAGGAAGTGGGAGGGGTGGATAGAGGGTGGGGGCCAGGCTGTTTGGGGAGGCACAGCCCTCCATACAGTTTCGGAACCCCAATGTGGCCCTCAGGCCAAAAAGTTTCCCCACCCCTGTTGTAAGGTGTTTGTACAGGTCCCAAGCCAAGCCTGATGCATTTCTGAGATTAGGGGGTTGGAGCTGTGGGAAGGCTTCAGGTATGTCTGTTGGAATGGGAAGGTTTAGCTGCTTTTCTGAGGCTGCCTTGCATAGGGCTTGGCCACTTGGAAAGTTAAGGCCAATCAACTGAAGGGTGAAGTCGGTGTGAGTGGGACTTCTCTACCTGGCACCAGGGGCCATGAATTGTAGCCCGTGCTGACCTGTAGAGTTCTGACTGCCCCATGTAGACCTGGCTGGCGTGAACTAAAAGGCATCCACTGTGCATTAACATAGTCCTTTTCGAAATGGGACTATACAGCACATTTAGTTAGTGCCAGCAGTTAGAGTGTAACATGTCACTGTGCTCTATCATTTATGCACTGCAGCACTGTGTGGACAAGCCTTAAGTTAAAGCACATTTACTCCTGAGAGAAAGCAGGAGTTAAGTGTTAAGTGGCCTTAGTTTGCCATAACTTAAATTCTCCTCCTAGGCCATTTAACTTCAAGATGAGACACACAAAACCCTCTGGCACGAGGATGTAAATCAATTCTAACTTATGTGCTTTGATTTCACATCTGAAGGTGACGTGCCTTAACTTTTCTGTCCCTGTGTAAATATGGCTTCATGTCATTAATATCCAAATGGTAACAAACAGAGGTGCTGGAACAGTTTTTACATGGGGGGTGCTGAGAGCCATTGAACAAACTATAATCCCTGTATAAGATGGAAACCACTTCAAGCCAGAGCGTGCGGCAGCACCTATGGTAACAAGTAGGTTTGAAGTGATCCCCTTAGGGAACTGGCTTTCCCTACCTGAACGTCCCCATTCCTCCCCCCACTCCCTGCTGGTCTGTTGCCAATGTAGTAGTTTTTCACCTCCCCATAGATTGGAACAGCTGGGGCACCATTTAGGGAGGGCGGGCAGGGGGCTTCTCCCCCTCCGTTTCCTACCACAGTGAAGTGCAAACAGGAAAACGAACTGTTGCTCTGCGCTCAGAGGAACCCGCAGCCCTTAGCTGGGGTCTGAGTAAGAAGTTGCTGTTGGCTGACAGGGCTGTCCTCCGGGAGTTGGATCACCAGCTTCCCCCTGGGCCCCGGGAAATGTAAATTCCCCGGCTGCGTGGGTGGCTGCCGCTGCTGCTCCATGTCCCAGAGCCGGAGAGCTGTCTGCATTGCTCTGCACCCCTGCACAGAGCGAGTCTAATGAGGTTCCCAAATGGCCCCTGCAGCTGGGTGCCTGAGAGCCTGTGTGCCCATTAGCGCCCGAGCAGCAGTACAAGCAGCCCTGGGACCAGGCGGCTCTCAAAAGTTCTTCATGTGGCTCCTTGTCACCCAGCTGAGAGCCAGGAGAGAGCAGTTTCTGGGAGAAGAGACCTGTTGAGTGCTGATCTCCTTCACTCTCTCACAAAGCTGATCAGTTTTATTTTCAGTGTAACATCAGTCAGACATTTCAGTTGCTCTTGATAGAAATCAGAGGAAGTCATTGTACAATCAGAAAATACAAATGTTTCAATTAGTCTATGGACCCCTGGGACTTTTTTTTTTAAATACAATTCTTGCAGTGCTTTTAATCCTGCCAGGTTGTTACAGCCTTAAAATAGATCTCTTTCCTAACTTCCTCAATATTTGAGTATTGCCTTGAAAATAACAAGTTTTCTTAATAACATTTAAGACATACAGTGTCATATTTTCATTAAGACACAGTTAAGAATCATCCAGTTGGATCATGTAGATACATACTCAGGATTTCTGTATTACATAAAACTGAACAGGTTCCAGCAGGCTTTTAGATCAGTCATTTATAAATGCAAGTTCAATTTTTAAATTTATTTGTATGTTTTGAATCTTGACACTTAGTACCTTCAACTGGAGTGTGTTTTCATTTGTGCTGGAGAAATATCAAATGCATTGAATATATAGCTTACGTTTAAGACTTTATTTCTAATTACTGAGTATCTTAATAGGAAAAGAAAGCCCATTGGGAAAGGGTGATAACATATTTATTTACTGGAAATACAATTTCAGGTGTGTCAGAGCTGATTGACCAACATGGGTTTCTTGTGTATTGTAATATTTTCTTTCCAATTATCACTTTAAAAGCTTTATTTTGGGGGGGGGGGGTAAGCTAGTGCCAAAACAATTTTTTCCTCTAATTTGTTAGTTATTCCACGTTTTGGAAGAATGCTTTAGGGGAAACTCAACTACTTTAGACGACATAACTTTTTAATGAGAATTGAGATACAGTAACTCCTCACTTAACTTTGTAGTTATGTTCCTGAAAAATGCGACTTTAAGTGAAACGATGTTAAGCTAATCCAATTTCCCTATAAGAATTAATGTAAACGAAGGGGTTAGGTTCCAGGGAATTTTTTTTCACCAGACAAAAGACTATATTATAGTGTGTGTGTGTGTGTGTGTCTGTCTGTGTCTATATCAGGGGTTGGCAACGTTTGGCATGTGGCTCGCCAGGGTAAGCACCCTAGCGGGCCGGGCCAGTTTATTTACCTGCTGACGCGACAGGTTCGGCCGATCGTGGCCACCATTGGCCGCAGTTCGCTGTCCCGGGCCAATGGGGGCGGTGGGAAGCCGCAGCCAGCACATCCCTCGCCCGCGCCGCTTCCCATTGGCCTGGGACGGCGAACCGTGGCCAGTGGGGGCCGCAATCGGCTGAACATGCCACATCAGCAGGTAAATAAACTGGCCCGGCCCGCCAGGGTGCCAAACGTTGCCAACCCCTGGTCTAAATATATAGAGACACACACACAAACAATTTAATACTGGCACACAGTGATGATGATTGTGAAGCTTGGTTGAGGTGGAGGAGTCAGAGGGTGGGATATTTCCCAGGGAATGCCTTACTGAGAAATTGGCTGAGCCTTCAAGGGTTAACTCTGACACTCTACAAGGCAGCAGGAATGGAGGGAGGGAAGAGAGAGAGATGCGCATTTCCCTTTTAAGTACACTGCCTAGTTAATTAGATCAGCTTGCTGAGACGCAGCTGCTGCCAGCAAAGCCCTGTCCTGTGTCCCCCCTGCTCTATGGAAGATGGGGTAAGCAGGGTTCAGGAGTGGGGGACACACCCCGTTAGTTCGCATTTGCTCCAATCCCTCAGATAGAGACAAGCACCTACAAGATCTCTATCAAGCATTCTTAAAACTACAATACCCACCTGCTGAAGTGAAAAAACAGATTGTACTTGTGGCACCTTAGAGACTAACAAATTTATTAGAGCATAAGCTTTCGTGGACTACAGCCCACTTCTTCGGATGCATATAGAATGGAACATATATTGAGGAGATATATATACACACACATACAGAGAGCATGAACAGGTGGGAGTTGTCTTACCAACTCTGAGAGGCCAATTAAGTAAGAGAAAAAAAACTTTTGAAGTGATAATCAAGCTAGCCCAGTACAGACAGGTTGATAAGGAGTGTGAGAATACTTACAAGGGGAGATAGATTCAATGTTTGTAATGGCTCAGCCATTCCCAGTCCTTATTCAATCCTTTGTTGATTGTATCTAGTTTGCATATCAATTCCAGCTCAGTCTCTGTTGGAATCTGTTTTTGAAGTTTTTCTGTTGTAATTTAGCCACCCGCAGGTCTGTCACTGAATGACCAGACAGGTTAAAGTGTTCTCCCACTGGTTTTTGAGTATTTTGATTCCTGATGTCAGATTTGTGTCCATTAATTCTTTTGCCTAGAGACTGTCCGGTTTGGCCAATGTACATGGCAGAGGGGCATTGCTGGCACATGATGGCATATATCACATTGGTAGATGTGCAGGTGAACGAGCCCCTGATGGTATGGCTGATGTGATTAGGTCCTATGATGATGTCACTTGAATAGATATGTGGACAGAGTTGGCATCGGGGTTTGTTACAAGGATAAGTTCCTGGGTTAGTGGTTTTGTTCAGTGATGTGTGGTTGCTGGTGAGTATTTGCTTTAGGTTGGGGGGTTGTCTGTAAGCGAGGACAGGTCTGTCTCCCAAGAACTGTGAGAGTAAAGGATCATCTTTCAGGATAGGTTGTAGATCTGATGATGCGCTGGAGAGGTTTTAGTTGGGGGCTGAAGGTGACAGCTAGTGGTGTTCTGTTATTTTCTTTGTTGGGCCTGTCTTGTAGGAGGTGACTTCTGGGTACTTGTCTGGCTCTGTCAATCTGTTTTTTCACTTCAGCAGGTGGGTATTGTAGTTTTAAGAATGCTTGATAGAGATCTTGTAGGTGCTTGTCTCTATCTGAGGGATTGGAGCAAATGCGGTTATATCTTAGAGCTTGGTTGTAGACAATGGATCGTGTGGTGTGTCCTGGATGGAAGCTGGAGGCATGTAGGTAAGTGTAGCGCTCAGTAGGTTTCCGGTATAGGATGGTATTTATGTGACCATCGCTTATTAGCACAGTAGTATCCAGGAAATGGACCGCTTGTGTGGATTGATCTAGGCTGAGGTTGATGGTGGGATGGAAATTATTGAAATCATGGTGAAATTCCTCAAGGGCTTCTTTTCCATGGGTCCAGATGATGAAGATGTCATCAATGTAGCGCAAGTAGAGTAGGGGCGTTAGGGGACGAGAGCTAAGGAAGCGTTGTTCTAAGTCATCCATAAAAATGTTGGCATATTGTGGGGCCATGCGGGTACCCATAGCAGTGCCACTGACTTGAAGGTATATATTGTCCCCAAATGTGAAATAGTTGTGGGTGAGGACAAAATCACAAAGTTCAGCCACCAGGTTAGCTGTGACATTATCAGGGATACTGTTCCTGATAGCTTGTAGTCCATCTTTGTGTGGAATATTGGTGTAGAGGGCTTCTACGTCCATAGTGGCCAGGATGGTGTTTTCTGGAAGATCACCGATGGATTGTAGTTTCCTCAGGAAGTCAGTGGTGTCTCGAAGATAGCTGGGAGTGCTGGTAGTGTAGGGTCTGAGGAGAGAGTCCATATAACCAGACAAGCCTGATGTTAGGGTGCCAATGCCTGAGATGGGGCGTCCAGGATTTCCAGGTTTATGGATCTTGGGTAGCAAATAGAATACCCCTGGTCGGGGTTCTAGGCATGTGTCTGTACAGATTTGTTCCTGTGCTTTGTCAGGGAGTTTTTTTAGCAGATGGTGTAGTTTCTTTAGGTAATCCTCAGTGGGATCAGAGGATAATGGCCTGTAGAATGTGGTGTTAGAGAGCTGTCTAGCAGCCTCTTGGTCATATTCCAATTTATTCATGATGACGACAGCACCTCCTTTGTCAGCCTTTTTGATTATGATGTCAGGGTTGTTTCTGAGGCTGTAGATGGCGTTGTGTTCAGCATGGCTGAGGTTATGTGGCAAGTGATGTTGCTTTTCCACAATTTCAGCCTTTGCACGTTGACGGAAGCAATCTATGTAGAAATCCAGTCTGTTTCGACCGTCCGGAGGAGTCCACGCAGAATCCTTTTTTTTGTAGTGCTGGTAGGGGGGGGTTCTGTGGGTTAGTATGCTGTTCAGAGGTATGTTGGAAATATTCTTTGAGTCGGAGACGTCGAAAGTAGGATTCTAGGTCACCGCAGAACTGTATCATATTCATGGGTCTGGAGGGACAAAAGGAGAGGCCCCGAGATAGGACAGACTCTTCTGCTGGGCTAAGAGTATAGCTGGAAAGATTAACAATATTGCTGGCTGGGTTAAGGGAACTACTGTTGTGGCTGCTTGTGGCATGTAGCAGTGTAGATAGTTTAGTGTCCTTTTTCCTTTGTAGAGAGGCAAAGTTTGTCTTGTAAATGGCTTGTCTAGTTTTTGTAAAGTCTATCCATGAGGAAGTTTGTGTGGAAGGTTGGTTTCTTATGAGAGTATCCAGTTCTGAGAGCTCATTCTTAATCTTTCCCTGTTTGCTGTATAGGATGCTGATCAGGTGGTTTCGCAGTTTCTTTGAGAGTGTGTGACACAGTCTCTCAGCATAGTCTGTGTGATATGTAGATTGTAATGGATTTTTTACCTTTAGTCCTTTAGGTATGATGTCCATCTGCTTGCATTTGGAAAGGAAGATGATGTCTGTCTGTATCTGTACGAGGTTTTTTCCATGAGGTTGATGGATTTCCACTCCATACAGCTAAATGCAGTGCCTTGCATTATGACAGGTTTCAGAGTAGCAGCCGTGTTAGTCTGTATCCGCAAAAAGAACAGGAGTACTTGTGGCACCTTAGAGACTAACCAATTTATTAGAGCGTAAGCTTTCGTGGACTACAGCCCACTTCTTCGGATGCATACAGAGTGGAATAAATATTGAGGAGATATATATACACACATACCTAGGTATCTCCTCAATATTTATTCCACTCTGTATGCATCCGAAGAAGTGGGCTGTAGTCCACGAAAGCTTACGCTCTAATAAATTGGTTAGTCTCTAAGGTGCCACAAGTACTCCTGTTCTTTTTAAGTGAGGAGTTACTGTATACAAATTAAGCTATTGCATAGAATCATAGAGTATCGGTGTTGGAAGGGACCTCAAGAGGTCATCTAGTCCAACCCCCTGCTCAAAGCAGGCCCAATCCCCAGACAGATTTGCTTGCTTACAATTTTCCAAAAGGTAATATAAATTAAAAAGTATGTGGGTGATTGGTGTGACGTTTTAAGGACAATGATATTAAGCAAATATTTTACATGAATTTTATTTAGCAGTATTAAGGCTTCAGAACTTATATAGGAAAGTAAATGCAAAGTAATGCACATTGGAAAACATAACCTTAGCTATACACACA
This sequence comes from Chrysemys picta bellii, assembly GCF_011386835.1. NCBI lineage: Eukaryota > Metazoa > Chordata > Testudines > Emydidae > Chrysemys > Chrysemys picta. Next base: position 14,492,121 of record NC_088810.1, read on the forward strand.
AAATGATGGAGTCTAAATGTGCTGTTTCCAAGATTTCTTTCTTGAATGATGTCATTTTGGCTAGTTCTCTGGAACAGCCAATCAATGTGCAGCGGCAGTCAAAAAAAAGCTAACAATGTTAGGAACCTTTAGGAAAGGGATATCATATTGCCTCTTTCTAAATCCATGGTACACCTACATCTTGAATACAGTGGGCTCATCTGATCGCTCCATCTCAAGAAAGATATACTAGAAATGGAAAAGGAACAAAGAAAGGCAACAAAAATGATTAGGGGTATGGAGCAGCTTCTGTATGAGGAGAGATTAAAAAGACTGGGACTTTTCAGCTTGAAAAAGAGACGACTAAGGGGGGATATGATAGAGGTCTATAAAATCATGACTGGTGTAGCGAAAGTAAATAAGGAAGTGTTATTTACTCCTCCTCATAACACAAGGACTAGGGATCACCAAATGAAATTAATAGGTAGCAGGTTTAAAACAAACAAAAGGAAGTATTTCTTCACACACCGCACAGTCAACCTGTGGAACTCTTTGCCAGAGGATGTTGTGAAGGACAAGACTATAACAGGGTTCAAAAAAGAACTAGATAAATTCATGGAGGAGCAGTCCATCAAAACAATGAGGAGTCCGGTGGCACCTTAAAGACTAAGATTTATTTGGGCATAAGCTTTCGTCGGTAAAAAACCCACTTCTTCAGAGGCATGGAGTGAAAATTACAGATAGAGGCATAAATATATATTGGCACATGAAGAGAAGGGAGTTACCTTACAAGTGGAGAACCAATGTTGAAGGCCAATTCAGTCAGGGTGGATGTGCTCCACTCCCAATAATTGATGAGGAGATGTCAATACCAAGAGAGGGGAAAATTGCTTTTGTAGTGAGCCAGCCACTCCCAGTCCCTATTCAAGCCCAAATTGACTGTGTTAAGTTTGCAAATGAGTTGTAGCTCTGCAGTTTCTCTTTGAAATCTGTTTTTGAAGGTTTTTTTTGTTGAAGGATGGCTACTTTTAAATCGGTTATTGAATGTCCAGGGAGATTGACGTGTTCTCCTACTGGCTTTTGTATGTTACCATTCCTGATGTCTGATTTGTGTCCATTTATCCTTTTACTTAGAGCAGGGGTGGGCAACCTATGGCACGCGTGCCAAAGGCGGCACGCGAGCTGATTTTCAGTGGCACTCACACTGCCCGGGTCCTGGCCACCAGTCCGGGGGACTCTGCATTTTAATTTAATTTTAAGTGAAGCTTCTTAAACATTTTAAAAACCTTATTTACTTTACATATAACAATAGTTTAGTTATATATTCTAGACTTATAGAAAGAGACCTTCTAAAAACATGAAAATGTATTACTGGCACATGAAACCTTAAATTAAAGTGAATAAATGAAGACTCGGCACACCACTTCTGAAAGGTTGCTGACCCCTGACTTAGACTGTCCAGTTTGGCCAATGTACATGGCAGAGGGGCATTGCTGGCACATGATGGCTATATCATATTAGTAGATGTGCAGGTGAATGAGCCCTTGATGGTGTAGTTGGGTCCTATGATGGTGTCACTAGAGTAGATATGGGGACAGAGAAGGCAGCAGGGTTTGTTATAGGGATTGGTTCCTAGGTTAGTGTTTCTGTGGAGTGTAGTTGCTGGTGAGTATTTGCTTCAGGTTGGGGGGCTGTCTGTAAGCACGGATTGGCCTGCCTCCCAAGGCCTGTGAGAATGGGGGATCATTTTCCAGGATAGATTGTAGATCGTTGATGTGCTGGAGAGGTTTTAGCTGGGGTCTGTACATAATGGCCTGTGGTGTTCTGTTATTTTCCGTGTTGGGATAGTAGGTGACTTCTGGGTACCCATCTCGCTCTGTCAATCTGTTTTCTCACTTCCCCAGGTGGGTATTGTAGTTTTAAGAATGCTTGATAGAGATCTTGTAGGTGTTTGTCTCTGTCTGAGGGATTGGAGCAAATGCGGTAGTATTTTAGGGCTTGGCTAAAGACAATGGATAGAGTGAGGTGTCCTGGATGGAAGCATCTAGGTAAGTATAGCGGTCAGTAGGTTTCTGGTATAGGGTGGAGCTGAGGAAGCGTTTTTCTAAGTCAGCCATAAAAACGTTGGCATACCGTGGGGCCATGTGGGTACCCATAGTAGTGCTGCTGACTTGAAGGAATAAGTTGTCCCCAAATCTGAAATGGTTGTGGATGAGGACAAAGACACAAAGCTCAGCCACCAAATGTTCTGTGGCCTCATCAGGGATACTGTTCCTGACAGCTTGTAGTCCATCCTCATGTGGAATATCGGTGTAAAAAGCTTCTACATCCATGGTGGCCAGGATGGTGTTTTCAGGAAGATCACCAATGCACTGTAGTTTCCTCAGGAAGTTGGTGATGTCTCAAAGATAGCTAGGAGTGCTGGTAGTGTAGGGTCTGAGGAGAGAGGCCAAATAGCCAGATAATCCTGCTGTAAAACTGCCAATGCCTGAGATGATGGGGCATCCAGGATTTCCAGGTTTATGGATCTTGGGTAGCAGATAGAATACCCCTGGTCGGAGCTCTGGGGGGAGTGTCCGTGTAGATTTGTTACCGTGCTGTAGCAGGGAATTTCTTGAGCAGGTGGTATAGTTTCTTTTGGTATTCCTCAGTGGGATCGGAGGATAGTGGCCTGTAGAATGTGGTGTTGGAGAGTTGCCTGGCAGCCTCCTGTTCATAATCCGACCTGTTCATGATGACTACCGCACCTCCTTTGTCAGCCCATCAAAAGCTATTAGCCAGTATAGGCAGTGCTAGTGTCCCTAGCCTCTGATTGCCAGAAGCTGGGAATGGGTGACAGGTTGGATCACTTGATGTTTACCGGTTCTGTTCATTCTCTCTGGGGCACCTGGCATTGGCCACTGTCAGAGGACAGGATACTGGGCTAGTTGGACCTTTGGTCTGACCCAGTATGGCTGTTCTTATGCTTTTTAATCTCTCCTTATACAGAAGCTGTTCCACACTCCTAATCGTTTTTGTTGCCCTTCTTTGTGCCTTTTCCATTTCTAGTATATATATTTTTTTAGATGGAGCGATCAGATGAGCCCACAGTATTCAAGATGTGGGCATATCATGGTTTTATAGAGGCATGTAGAGGAGCAGACTCACCCCTGCGGCACCTCCTGCTGGTCGTCTCGGGAATTAGCTCTTCCAGCATCCTGGAGTGCCCCCTGCAGGCTGGTAATCCACCTGTCCTCTGCACTGGCCCCGTGTCCCTCCCAGGACCCCAGTGCCCCTTGCTCTGGGTGCTGCCCCCTGGCAATACCCACACACACTAGGTCTCCCCTTCCAGGGGAACCCCCACCTCATCTCAGGATAAGGCCACTGCCAGTCACCAACTAGCCCCCACTCTGTGGGGCAGACTACAGTATAGGCCACTCATCATCGGCAAGGTTGGGTTTGGACCTGCTGCCTTGGCCTAGCCCTGGGCTGCCCTCTGCAACCTGCAGTACCCCTTGGCCTTCCACTAGGCCGCAGCCTGGGGCTATCCAGGCTGGAGCTCCCCAGCTCCTCAGCCTTTCCCCAGCCCTGCTCCACTACAGGTACCCTGCATCTAGCTCCCTGCAGCCAGGTCCTTCTCTCCCTGAACGTAGAGAGAGACTGTTTGGCCTCTGGCTCCCAGCCTTTTTATAAAGGCCAGCTGGGGCCTGATTGGGGCGTGGCCCAGCTGTGGCTACTTCCCCAATCAGCCCAGTAGCTTTTCCCTTTGCCCTAGCCCTCGGCCAGGGCTGTTTGAAACCCCTCAGGCAGGAGTGGGGTAACCAACCCGCTACATGGCATTATGTTATTTTCTGTTGTATTATCTATCCCTTTCCTAAAGCTTCCTAACATTGTTAGCATTTTTGACTGCCGCTGCACATTGAGTGGATGTTTTCAGAGAACTATCCACAATGACTCCAAGATCTCTCTCAAGTGGTAACAGCTAGTTTAGAGCTAATGATTTTATATGTGTAGTTGGGATTATGTTTTCCAATGTGCATTACTTTGCATTTATCAGCATTGAATTTCATCTGCAATTTTGTTGTCCAGTCGCCCTTTGTAGCTCTTTGCAGTCTGCTTTGGACTGAACTATCTTGAGTAGTTTTGTATTATCTGCAAATTTTGCCTCTTCACTGTTTACCCCTTTTTCCAGATCATTTATGAATATGTTAAATAGGACTGGTCTCAGTACAGATCCCTGGAGGACACCACTATTTACCTTTTTCCATTCTGAAAACTGACCATTTATTCCTTCCCTTTGTTTCCTGCCTTTTAACCAGTTACTGATCCATGAGAGGACCTTCCCTCTTATCCCATGAAAGGTTACTTTGTTTAAGAGTCTTTGGTGAGGGACCTTGTCAAAGGCTTTCTGAAAATCTAAGTACAGTATATCCACTGGATCTCCCTTGTCCACATGCTTGTTGACCCCCTCAGAGAATTCTAGTAGATTGGTGAGGCATGATTTCCCTTTACAAAAACCATGTTGACTCTTCTCCCCGACAAATTATGTTCATCTATGTGTCTGACAATTCTTTTCTTCATTATAGTTTCAACCAGTTTGCCCGGTACTGAAGTCAGGCTTACCGGTGTGTAATAGACAGGAGAACCTCTGGAGCCCTTTTTAAAAATTGATGTCACGTTAGCTATCCTCCAGTCATTTGGTACAGAAGCTGATTTAAATGATAGGTTACAAACCACAGTTAATAGCTTTGCAATTTCACATTTAAGTTCCTTCAGAACTCTTGGGTGAATATCATCTTGTCCTGGTGACTTACTACTATTTAATTTATCAATTTATTCCAAAACCTTCTCTAATGACAGCTCAATCTGGGACAGTTCCTCAGATTTGTCACCTAAAAAGAATGGCTCAGGTTTGGGAATCCCCCTCACATCCTCAGCCATGAAGACTGATGCAAAGAATTCATTTAGTTTCTCTGCAATGGCCTTATAATCTTTGAGTGCTCCTTTAGCATCTCGATTGTCCAGTGGCCACACTGGTTGTTTAGCAGGCTTCCTGCTTCTGATTCCTAATTATTATATTTTTATACTTCACTTGCCAGAGTTTATGCTCCTTTCTATTTTTCCTCACTAGTATTTAACTTCCCCTTTTTAAAGGATGCCTTTTTGCCTCTCACTGCTTCTTTTACTTTGTTGTTTAGCCACGCTGGCACTTTTTTGGTTCTCTTACTATGTTTTTTCATTGGGGTATACATTTCAGTTGAGCCTCTATTATGGTGTCTTTAAAAAGTTTCCATGCAGCTTGCAGGGATTTCACTTTTGGCACTGAACTTCTTAATTTCTGTTTAACTAACCTCCTCATTTATGTGTAGTTCCCCTTTCTGAAATTAAATGCTACCTTGGATTGGCCCTTTTGGTCACCCTGGGAGCTCATGTTCTGGGGTTCTCCACCATGACACCCAAGTCCTTTTCAGGGCCACTGCTTCCAGGATAGAGTCCCCCATCCCGCAAGCATGACTACAGCCTTTGTTCCTAGGTATATGCATTTACATTTGGCCATATTAAAATAAAACGCTGTTTGTACCCAGCTTACCAAGGTGGCTCTGTATCAGTGTCCTCTTCCTTCTTTACTGCTTCCCCCACCTCGTCTTTGTGCCATCTGCAAAGTTTACCAGGGATGATTTTATGTTCTCTTTCAGGTTGTAGGTAAAAATGTTAAATAGCGTAGGGCCAAGAACTGATCCCGGTGGGACCCCACTAGAAACATACCTGTTTGATTCCAAATTGATTTAAGACAAAGCAAAATAAGCCTAGTGCAACATTGTCCTGTAGACAAGGCCCAAGATAATTTTAAATATGTTTAACTCTAACTTCTTCTAAAAATGTTATTTTAAAGTTTTAAGAAGGACAAATCTGCATCACTGGTAGAAAAAAGCCCTGAGTCTCTTGTGCCTTCGTCTATAGGGCATGGCCGGTGAAAGCAAACCTGGAGAGTCCTGACTAAACACCCAAGATTTGGGGGACCTGATTCTCTGTTATGCCAAGGCCCCTTTCTGCCATTCTAGCACCATAAAACAGGTGGAAATGGCCTGCTGAGAATCCCCTTGTGCAGCTGCTCTGCAGCTGATGTGGAGCTAGCAGAAGGTTTCTGAACCTGAACCTGCCCTGCTCTCAGCATGCTGTGTGTGCGGTGGGGCCGGGGGGAAGAGGATTAATTTAGATGGATAAAAGGGGCCCAGAGAGTCAAAGGCATTGAACAAGATGTGGGTTTTGGTTCAGAAACTTCAGCCTGCTGAGTCCTATGGCAAACGCACCATTGAAAATACTTTTAACCTTTTATTAAAGATACAGAAGAGAAGAAAAGCATTTAAAGGCTTTGAAATGTTTAAATAAGGCTTTCATTTGAACAGCATCCCTTGTTCCCTTTAGCTGGAGAGAGACTTTAGAAGGAAAAACCACCTTGTGATAAGTGTTGTTTTGGGGGGAAAGGGATGGGCTAGAGCTGTTTAAAGTCCAGTCCTGTTTCCTAGAAGACAAATGCACACAAAAGGGGAAAGAAAAGAACAGCTAAGTTAGAAAATGTAGCTTCAGTCTCTGGAGTTGATTCTCACTTGCAGCCTCACTGCTGGAAAAACACAGGCCCAGCCCCAGGGTCTTACGAGCCACTCCAAGACCTGGCAAACTTGTACCAGCATCAAGCTGTTTAGGGCATTGCTTTGAGCGGCCTCTTTCTGGTCACAAGCTTAAAGCATTGTTGCAAAATATACTGTCTTGGCCAGTGACACCACGTTCGTAGTAAACGGGAGGAAAAAGGAGAGGGAGAGAGGAAAGCGGAGAAATAAGGTACAGCTGGAAAAGGACACGTTTGGGCAAGGAAAACAATCTCACATCATAGGGGGTGCTTGGGATTCAGCTGGAACCAGTTGAGATGGTGATGTCATCTGGGTCCCGCTGTCTGGCCGAGTGTGGTCAGGACATCTCTCAGGACCAGGATCGATGAAGGTTCAGGATCTTACGCAATGGTGCAGGTGGCAGCTGTGATGCTGAGGCTTGTTCCCATAGCCAGGGAGTGTTGGGTGGAATAGCCCATCCCCTCGTTATTTTGTCCGCCAATTAAACCTAATTTCCAACACACCAGTGTGGGTTAATTGATTTTTGGTCTCACACTGTTCCTGTTCACCAGGCATGATCTTAACAAAGTCCTTGAGTTATACCAGGAGGCCTTTTTGTACAGACTAATTCAATCTGTCTCCCTTTTTTATCTTTTCCCATCAATATTTGTGCTCGTAGGTTATTGGGACATAACATGAACTTTCACTCGCTTCTCACAGTTGAGCTCACAGGATAAATGTGTAGGCCCAGTTATTATAACAGGTGGATCAGGGCATGGCTGGAGCATACCACACTGCTCTCACTTACACTAGGAGTAGGGCCGGCCACTGCGTAGTCCCAGAATAAAGAAGCGTAAAGGTGGTCTAAAGCCCATGATCCCCCTCCAGCCCTACCCCAAGTGCAGAATGGAGTAACTGAGAACTGGGCCCAACCACTCTGCTGATTACGCTGGCTGGGGGGGGGGGGGGGGGGGTGAGGGAAGGGGGGAATATTAGAGCAGAGGACCTGCAGTGTTCTCAGGCCAAGAGACTGCCCTGACTTCTATGTGGGCATCTTTGCAGATCTCTGACCCAGCCTTGAATGTTATCTTGGAGGCTTAGGCCTTATCTACACAGGTCAGAGAAACTTCAGGGCATAGCTATAGCAGGGTAACTATTACTGATCTGCTACGGCGCTCTAAGAATAGCTCCCTGTGTGGACACTGTACAGAAATAAGTGACTTTGTTCCAGAAAAATTGCTCCACTTTGGAGTACCAGTCGATCTCTCTATGTAGACAATCCCTTAAAGACTTGAAAGCTTGTAAACAAAACTGCCAGAAAATCCCAGGCTGTCTCCATTTCCCCTGTTTATTGCTTGGCCTCTCAGGCTGGGCTGCAGCATACCAAGGGGGAGATGAGTATCTGGGGTCTGCAGTCTTCCGGATGCTTTGCCACAGCTCGCAGCAGGGCTAGTGATGCAAACAGGGCCCAGGCCCAGCGTGTGCTGCTGTCGAAAGGCAGCTTGAATCCAGGCAGTTCTGACCCCCACACCCCCCAAATACAGATTGATCCACCCCATGAATGGTCTCCTTTCGCAGACTTGGCACAGAATTCTGCAACGGAGTCAGGCTAAGTGACCTGGACCTGCCTCTCCCTGCTGCCTGGGGAGATGCTGGAGCTGGACTCTCCTTGACTGAACAGGTGGCAGGTGGTGGAGTGTTCTTTGGGCAGGGCCTGGGCTGTGGAACAAGCTTCCACCCGGCTGCCCACCAGGGCTCTCTGCGGGGACCATGTGCACAGACAGCCAGAAAAGTTGAGGCCTGCTGGGGCTGGAGGTTGAGTGGGGAAAACCCTGCCTGCTGGACCTTAGGGTGGAGTTCTTCTGCGGCTTTGTGCTTCAAATGGTGTCCAAGAGCAGATGGTGCCTTCCTAATGTCATTCTAGATAGCAATAAGTAAATAGTGAAAGGCAGCATGGTCCAGGGGATAGAGCCTGGACTGGAAGCCAGGACTCCTGGGTTCTCTGGTGCTGCCCATGTCCTTACAGCAAGTCACAGGCAAGTTACCACTTGGTGCCTTAGTTTCCCTGCCTGCAAAATGGAGGCTAATGATCTTCACTCAGCTTTGCAAAATACTTCAGGATCCTCAGATGAGGTATGAACTTCAACCCTTGGATCAGCTGGCCTAGAGGTGTGATGTTTTAAAGGCTCCAGAGGAAGGAGAACACAAGACTGGGTGTCTTTTTCAGAAAGATCTGCTCTAGCTCAGCCACTATAGGCCGGAGGCAGGAATCCCTAGGTGAGGAGCTCTGGCCTGTGTTATACAGGAGGTCAGACTAGATGCTCACAACCGTCCCTTCTGGCCTTAAAATCTGTGAACCTCTAAGTGTGAGCCCAGTCTGCCCTGCACTGGCCACTGGGGAAGGGCCAGCTTGGCCTTGATGGGGCTGCTCCAGCTCTGAATTCTAACTGCACCGCCCCTGCCCTCCTGAGACTCTGCCCGACAGGGGTTCAGCTGTAAGCCACGGGGAGTGGATGGTGAATGCAGCTAGACTGGCTCAGCAGGAGCCTCTGTCCATACAGCCCGCAGCCCCAGGCTCTCCAGATAGTTTTTGCCGGCTCAGCTCGCTGTGCCATACCGCCTAGCCCTAGCTATTCGAGTGTGGGGGATGGGCAGGGGATTAGGCTTGGTGAAGCAGGGTAGTGTACTCTTTACTTTCTGAAAACCAGGCCCCCACCCTCCAGTAGCTGCTCTCCTCCCCCCGCCCCTCCCTGCTTGCTAATGTCCCCCTCCCCCTTTCTTCTCATTCAATCCTCTCCACCCACCCCCTGGCCCCAGCCCCGCGGGCTCCTCTCTGCTGGGAGCTGCAGCCTGACATAGAGCCTGCTGCCTTCCTGCCCATGAGATGCAGGTAGGAGGCAGCCCCGGATGAGCTGATGACCCAACACCTTCCCCTGGGGTAACAGGACTTTTGGTGTCTGGTCAGTTCCACTGACTGGACACTGCTAGATCCAAAACCTGGCAACCCTAGAACAGGGTCAGGTTTGCTATTGACTTGTCAGGTATTTACATAATGAGGTTAATGAGCAAGGAGCTCCATTCCACAGCAGTGCTTCCATGCTGGCTCGGAGCCCTAAGGAGAGACCTCCAAGGCTGGTTCCAGACAACACACAGGCCTATGGGCCTGCCTATTCAGAGTCTGTAGGGGGCTGGCTGCTGTGGCACAAGGGCAGACAGAAGACTCTTGTAAGGAAAACAGCAGCATCCTTGAGAATACACTGGGACCTGGAGGCAAAGGGAATTAGCGCCCATTGGAAACCTCAGCCGTGCTCCATAGTGGCTCTTGCATTCTGGAGCCGTGCGTATTGCCCATTGCTGGGAAGCAGCCTCCCTCAGAATAACGTTTTGCTGTTACAGCTTTGAGATCCATGCTCAGAAATCAACCATCCAGACATCTGCAGAGCGCCCGAGACGGGACAATGGAGGCTGCCAGCCTGCCAAATGAAGGTAATGCCTTTTATCTTTTGAGAACAAAGCATGGAAGAGCAGCATGTCCTAGTGGATAGAGCAGGTAGTTGGGCATCTGAGTTCTAGGACTGACTCTGCCCAGACCCATTGCGTGACTGCGGTCAAGTCACTTCCCCACCTTCTGCCTCAGTTTCTCCTAAGCTTTCTTCTAGCCAGGGCAGTGTGTCCCTAGTGAACCCCTCAAATCCGGGCCATGCCACATTCTCCAGCATTATGTTAGATTGGCTTCTGGAGTGACTGAGACGGGGAGGAGCTGCAGTGGTGAGCAGGAAGGGGTCAGGGCGGGGGGGGGTGTGATAGGAGGGGAAGTGGGGGGTGGCGGTCCTCTGTGCCAATGAAGGAACAGAAGCCAGTAATGACGTGACACCTTGCAGCACCATGATTCTCCTCGTCTCTGCCAACAGGCCGGTTTGCCCCAGGCTCCTTCCTGGAGAAGCTGAACTCCCTGGTGAAAGGAATCGGCTGCCCCAGTCCCGATGTGGGGAGGGCCCCGCGCAAAGCCTTTGACAAGAGATGGGCGAGTCTACCACATCCAGCCCCTCCCCCTGCCAAGGTGCCGGTGACCAGATCCCCTCCATCATCTTGCTCCAACGGTAAAAAAACATCACCTGGGGCATGGTGCGCATTGGGCTATCACCACCCATCTGGGTGGAGCACCAGGAACAGATAACAAGGGGTCTGAACCACCTTTATCCCAGGGAAAACAACTGCCCAGCATGCGGGACCATGAAGAGTGGGCCATGGGCCTCGTTGCAGAGCTACTGGAATGAGCCCTGGCAGAGGCACTGAGAACCTTCTCGTGGTGTGCACCGTCCGTCCCTGCTGCAGCTGTTGTCCACTGAGTCTGTGCCATGCTCAGCCGCCACCCCCCAGCCTGGCCGGCTCAGTGTCATGCCCCATCCCTATGCCTCTCACACTTTTTGCCCTGCTGCATGGGGCCAGGGTGGTATGCTCCTGAGACAGCCGTGGCCCCATGGCAGTGGTGAGGAGGAGCAGTGTTTGCTGCCCCACTGGCTGGTGTGCCCACTCAGGTTTGGCCCTACAGGCCTTCTGTCTTGGGGGCGGGGCAGTGAGGCCAAACCTGAGTGGACAGTGCTGCTGCGCGGCAGAACGTGTGCCTGGCTGTGCGGGAGAGATCTATCTCCCGACAAACTGGGCCGTGCCCACTTCCCCTCACCATGGCCACCCCCCTCAGTCCTGCAGCTCAGTCAGTGCATGGCCTCTCATCTGAGAGCACCCTCAGGTGGGACAGGTGTGGGGCGGGAGGCTGAGATGCCAACACTTTGCCGCTGCAGCTGTTTGTTCCTGTTTGGGGACGTGCTGAGATGGGAGCCGGGCAGGACTCGGCTGAGGCTGGGCAGGCCAACATCTCTCCTGTGTGCCTCGAACCAGAGCTCTGCCTCGGCCCTGACATGGCTTAGCCTCCTCCCAGATGTGACCCAGTCCTGAGTGGCCAGCAGGAAAAGTTCATCTGCCTTATTGGGAGTAATATCCTTAACCTCTATTAACAATCACCAAAACAGAATACACACGCAATGCATACAATGCTCACCACTCCCAGTAAGGGTTGCCAACCCTCCAGGAGTGCCCTGGAGTCTCCAGGAATTACAGATTAATTGGAGATTGTCATGTGATGAAACCTCCAGGAATACCTCCAACCAAAATTGGCAACTCTAAAGAGCCTTCCAGACAGGACCTATAGTTCCAGTGTGGGAAGGGGTTACTGGGATCATTTCTTCAACATCCACCCTAAAGAAGCAAACAAAAGGCCCTGCCTAGGGTGACCAGATAGCAAGTGTAAAAATCAGGACGGGGGTGGTGGGTAATAGGAGCCCATATATTTTTTTTTTTTTAAAAAGCCCCAAATATCGGAACTGTCTCTCTAAAATTGGGATATCTGGTCACCCTAGCCCTGCCCAACTTGTGTTTTCCTTCGCTGGTTCCGTTTAGAGAATGGCAGTCTCTTCTCCCCACTCTGTCTTCTTCCTCCTTCCCCCTCCATCTGGTTTGACAGATCAGGCTTCATCAGCAACTTTATCCCTTAACTCTTCTTGATCTCTGTTATGTCTCCCTCCCAGCAGGGGAGCCCCTTAGCCACAATGATTAAAGCAAGGCTGGCCTCAGAGGAAATGCAAACCAGGGCTTCCCCCCAGCGATTGATCAGCACCAGGATCAAAGCCCTGCTAGGGAGGATTCTGCTGCAGGAGTTGCTGGGGATGTTTTTTTAAGGAGACAAATGAGCCTATGGCAGAGACAGAGCAGTTCTGGCTTCTCGCCCTTCGCTCTCTTAGCTCTTTGCTTTCAAACCTGACAAGCGGGTTTGGGTCTCCGTGTTTTTTGGGGTGATGTACAACGTCGGGGGTGGGGGTGCTGCTGATTAGCTGTGCATGTTTGTAAATGCCAACTCCATGGGGCTCCCTAAACTCCCCTGCCCTGGCAGCTTGTGCCAGATCAGAAATCCCATCTCGGTCCCAACACTAGTGTAAACTAATTAATGTGAAAGAAGTGATCATGCTTTTTACCAAAGATGATGATTCGATTTCTTCCTAACTTTTTTAAAAAGCTTAAATTCTGTTAAACATCATCACACCACGTAAAGTTTTAACAAATAAACGTGTAAGTTTAACGTGAAAAAACAGGGCCTTGATAAATGCTTTGTAGCACTCACGCTCAAGTTTGTGTCTTGGGGATATTTTGTAGAAATACCCCAGTCTTTAAAAAAAAAAAAAAAACCATAAATAAATAGCATTAGCTTGCTTTTTAAAGTTTTGCCTAAATGAATTGCCCAGCATTCAAAGACAATCCCAAACAAACCGATATTGCTCTAAAAACTTATTACTTGTAAACTGTAAAGAAAGCTTTACATTCCTTTAGCATTACATGATACAAAACACACATGCAGCCTAATTTAAGAGAAATTAGTTCAAACTAGCCTGCGTCAAAGAGATCATAACACTTTTTAACACTTTTTATTATTTCTTTCTGACTTTTAAAAAAATCTAAATTCTGTTAAACATAATTGCTCCGAGTAAAGTTTTAACAAATAAACGTTTAGAAGTTTAACCTGGAAACAGTGGGCACTGATAAATGCTTTGTAGCTGTCACACGTGCTTTTAAAGATAACACAAGAAAACAGAACATTGATAAATGGAAGTGAAGCAGCTTTGTAGCACACGCTCTCTCTCTCTCTCTCACACTCACAAACTTGAAAAGATAAAATAACCAAAATCCATGTCATGGGGATATTTTGTAGTGGTCTAGTAAAATAATGACTGTTTATACAGGGCTAGCATTTGTAAATTGTGGAGAAGCAAAGCCTTTATTCGCACCATTTTTTCCTTAATAATAGAGACATGGCCTATCTGAAGAAACATATCCCCACAAGCCGCCACCTCCTCTCTTCTAAAAGAATTGTTAGCGTTTGCAGCAAAATAATTTTTAATCACAGGATTAAAAATAAATAAAATTAGCTTTTAAACATTTTATTTCCATTTTCTGTTATCCCAACTTTTAAAAAATAATGTCAACATGTTTTTTTAGATTGGATTTATCTGCTACAGCTTAAAGAGATGCCAAGAACAGGAAATTGTTTACTTCATTTCCATAACTAAATAATTATTTTGCAGCAGAGAGACATCCCTATGACACACCTTAAATAATACCCTAGCAACAACTACATTGTTTTGTTTTTGTCTAGCATCACGTTTAAGGGGCCTTAAAGAATTATTTTTCTTTTTTTATATAACACCTTACGTTACACCTTAACCCTAGATGCTTTACACAGTTAAATAATTCAAGACAGTAGATGAGAGCCCTGGGCAATTACTGAAAACAGAGGTGTTAGGATGACTAAAAGCCTACTGCAGAGGGCCTGGGGGAAAATTAAAGGGCACCGCTTTTAAGGAAGAGGGCATGATTTGAGGAGGTATATAGAAAATGGGGAGATGAGTGGTTCAGGGTTATTTTGTGATGGCCCAAATGCCCTACTGCCTATATTTCTAACACTCACATAAGTACATGGGGTCCTGTGCAACCTACTTCCCTTTTGACAACAACCACCTCTCCATATCCTACTATGACCCAGACAGAAATCCCTCTTACATGGGGCAGGAGGGCAATGGACTCTTAAACAATTGGCTGTATACTACTGGCTAAGAAACTATTGCGCAGCTGTTGTATGAAAGAGGATGAGCCGTTCAGACCTATTGAAGATGGAAGAGTCCAATTTCAGCCCTCAAGGAAGGGAAGAGGCTGGCTCTCTGATAGTGCTACATTATAATCCTACAGGAAAACTTATTCTAGGAGAAAAAGCAACTGATCACATAGACTGAACAAATGTTGCATGTCTGCTCATATGTAGTTTCATAGTCCTAGAGAACTTGATGGTGTTGGTTGCCCTATGGAAAAATAACAAATTGCACAACTGTATGTACTGATTGGTTGGCAGTCTAACTCTCTGTGATCTGTTAATTGACACAGTTTACTAAGTAACATTCTTATGTCTGCAAGGAAAACTCCAAGATGGTTTATTAGGAAAGGCAGTATGTTTGTCGCCCTAAGAGCTGCCACTTTTAGTTTGTTAGACACAGCCATTGAGAGACATTTGACTGTGGTTAAGGAGGCCGTACGAGGCAAATAAAAAGTACAGGGTGGTCTTATCCGACCATGTTGGTTTATCTCAGTTTCCCTGGTACGTTAGAAACCCTCAACAGGAAATGTATCAACAACTTACCAGACTGCTCAACAGTTTTTTGCCTCTTTATTCCATAAGTGTCTTTATAACCATTCTGGTGACAGTTGTTATGCTTTGTGTGGATATTTACATACTAATAACTCAGAGATCTGTGTAGGGCATTTCTGATTGTAATTGGTGGATTCATCGCCTGTTGGCCTCCATGGTTTGTTCTGTTGCTCACAGATGTAGCCTGCAAAGTAAAAGTGTGCCATTTTATACAAGGCTGACTGGTTCGTTGCCTTGGCCCTCGTTAATTCTGCATTGAATCTCAGCATTTACACTACGGCCAGAAGAAAACGTGGCAGGTTTTCTGTCACCTTGTTTGTGGGTGTCTAGTGAAGACCGGCCTGACCGTGATCTGTGTTGGACCATAGGGGCAATGTAAGTCTGTGGCTCATGCACTTAAATCTTAGGGAAAAACGTTAGCCATGTTTTAAATTTTGAGTACCTGTTTATCCCATAACTTGTTTGGGTTTTAATTCTGTAACAGAACTGGCTCAGAAAAGTATAAGATTTATAAATAATACGAAACCAACGGAGCAACAGCCCCATCTTCCTATTCCCTTAAACAGAAAGTCCTCCTTACTTAGAAAGGGAGACAATAGACTTTTGAAAAGTTAGCCCTAAACTATTGACTAAGAAAGTATTGCACAAGCGTTGTATAAAAGAGGATGAGGCATTCTAGCAGGACGGAAGTGCCTTGAATCAAGCCTTGCCAACACCAGCAGTCCAAGTGTCTCATGAAGGGACCTAGGTGAGGGTTACTAAGATTGTCTGTCACATGAGAAGGGTCAGGGGTCACTGACTCCAGGGCTTCCTCTTGCATCTTCCTTTTCTTTGAAAATCAAATGCAAATAAAACATAATCTCAGCCAAACACAGAGGAGTCCAGCCAGCTACTAACTCTCGCGAAGGGGATGGTGCCTGAGTAGGTAGGTCAGGATCAGGCAATGTCAGGGATTGTACTGCCACTCATCACGTAGCATGTGGGCACCTCCCATGTAATATCGATTAACAATTGAACTCCTTGGAGTCTTTGGTTCTGCTCCCTTTGGGGGTAAAAGCTCATCTTATGGTGGGTTTGGTTGGTTTTTATTCTAGGGGGGCAGGAGGGTTATGAATGTTGCTCCAGTAACAGGCTTTGTCAGAGGGCAAGGCTCTCTGTATCCCTAAAGTTGTTCTGAGTCTAGATTCAGCTTGTGGTTCAGGAAGGCCGTTCCATAGCTGGATCCCTTGGTCCTTGGCTCTTATACTATCCCGGGAGGATTATTTTTGCTATTATTGAACATCTGTCAGTAGTGACTGCAGCATTGCCAACTTGTGTGACTTTATCATGAGTCAGACCATAGTTAGTGCCTGTCTTTAAGCCCCAGCTCCTGGAGTCACATGAATATGTAAGAATGCATTGGCCTGCTAAACCCAGGGTTGTGAGTTCAATTCCTGAGGGGGCCATTTAGGGATTTGGGGCAAAAATCTGTCTGGGGATTAGTCCTGCTTTGAACAGGGGGTTGGACTAGATGACCTCCTGAGGTCCCTTCCAACCCTGATATTCTATGAATCTCAGCTTTGGCTGGTCTATAAAAAGCAAGTTTCTAGCCATTATGATGGCAGGGAAAAGTTTGAAAATGTGACCTCAGTGTAACCTTTTAGGCTCAGAAACCAGAAGGCAAATAAAAAGAACCCAAAATGTGTGCATGTATTTTTTTTTTTTTTTTTAATATCTTGTGGGTTTTAAACCCAACTGATGATTTTTCAGTGCTCCTGGCAGGTGACGCTGCTGCTGTGTCTGAACCGCCCTGCCTTTCTGCTAACGTGGCATTCCCCAAACAGCTCCTGCCGCGGGCTGCCTGGCTGCCGAGGCAGCTCTGGTGCATTGTCATTGCCGGTAACTGGAGGGGCAGGTTGTGCTACTGGGACAATTGGGATGGCCCAAAATACAGAGCCAATGTCCTCTTCGGTTGTGCTTAGATGCCTTCTGTGTCCCTCCTGTAGGGCTGACCTCAGGCCTTGTGTGGTCTTGATGCTGTAGCAGGTACCTGTCAGCTGCCTGAAATCTAACCTCCTCCCCCACTCGCAGTTTAGATTGCTGGGCATTCTTGTTTTTCCGGTTCCAGATTCCAGCTCATAGCTCTTGACTTAACTACTTCAGGGTGAACTGTCTTTGGCTCAAGTCATTTGCTGGACGTTGACACTAAGGCCTTTGGCCCATGAATCTCCGAGCTGGGGAGGCTAATACAGCGCTGCGAGTTTAACAGCGTCAGTAGAGAAGCCACTGGGTATGTCTATGCTGCAATTAAACACCCGCAGCTGGCCCACGTGAGATGACTCAAGCTTATGGGACTGTAAAATCGCGGTGTAGAGATCGGGACTCCAGCTGCAGTCTGGGCTCTGGGACCTTCCCCACTCACAGGGTCCCAGAGCTCAGGCTCCAGCCCGAGCCCAAATGCCTACACTGTAGGCTGACAGCCCCACAAGCCCGAGTCAGCCGACACGGGCCAGCCGTGGGTGTTTAATTGCAGTGTAGACGTGTCCGCTGGGGGAGGGGAGGAGGGGTATTTATTTTTAAATCAATGTCTTTTCTATTTATGGCTATTTTTACAAACTTTTCTGCCGACCCGTTTGACTGAACATACTAAGGGCATGACATGGTGGGTCTGAACTGACACACCACAGAGTGGGGCTGAACTGGCCTGGCACAGAACAACCTGAAATGAGCCACTCCTGAATTGTGGGCGGCAGCTGCTGCTGTTTGTATTGTGGCAGTGCCTAGGAACCGCAGCCGGGGACCAGCACCCCATTGCACAAACACAGACCAGAGACGGTCCTTGCCCTCATGAATTCATTGCTAATCCCATGGTGAGCAAACTGCCTTACCGCGTGCTGGCACAGTGCTCCAAGATGGGTTGTGCCAACAGCTCAACTTAAAACGAATGTGGTAGCCGCGGCGCACTAAGGAGAGGTGGTCTTTGCAGCACCAAGGGCAATGAGGAATTTCTTCTCCATCTGTGTGTTTCTTGCACTGGTGACCAGTTTCATGCTTGGATGCTTTATCTTTGCTGACGTGGTGACATGAGGAGGGTGAGACCCGCTGGTTTGTGGTGGCCGCTATCACTTCCCTGGGTGCAGTGGGGGCTCGGGTCAGCCCTGCAGTGGGATGGTGTGCTATGTCTCTGTTTCGAAGTGACTCTGATCAATTTTCAGTCAGTGCTCATGGCAGGGCCGCTGTGAAATTCTGTTATGCCCCACAAGCTGGCGTGTGATTTACAGCTGCTGCTGTTTCAATTTCCCACAGGACTCCCTGCTGTTGTACCGCTGCCTGTGAGCGCTCGGCGAGAGCCTGTCACCAAACTGGTCGCTGAGGCTAGCGTCTCGTCCGCGCGGGGAAGCAGGACAGCCGCCTGCCCCCCACTTGCTCCTGCAGGTAGGAGAATCACTGCTGTTAGAAGTGATCAATACCCACTTCCCTTCCTCCACAGGAGCCCCCACGGAGGGGATGGGTTCCCCTAAAATAACATTTCACTCCTTGTATACCAGTGAACTCCGGCTCAAAGGGGGGGAGTTTATTACAGGACTGATCCCACTGTGCAAATTCTTTGTTGCATTTTTGTCAGTGTCAACAGTTAAACCAAACTGGCCAGTTTCCCTTTCGTCTCTGCTCCGTGTCTGCCTTCAGGTTCTCATCCCAATGGCGGGATGTTTATTATTTCTGTGTAGAATTGTAGAGCTCAGAGACCCCACCTGAGATCAGGGCCCCATTCTGCTACGTGCTGTGTGTACTTAAAACAAGGGTACAGCGCTTGCCCCGAGTAGCTCGCAGTTGAAGATGAGACGCAGGGTGGAGATGGAGGCCGGGGGTTGGGGTGGGGGGTGAGAGGGCATGCCCGAGGGCTTGCAGCAGGTCCATGGCACATCTGGGAATAGAACCCGAGTCCTCATCTGCTTTGGGCTGCAAACCCTGGCTTGAGCGTGGGAAGGGGAGAAAAGTTTAAATCCAAACAAAGCAACTGTGTATTTGGCAGTTTGGCCCACGCGTTTTGGCCCTGGTGAGTCTCGTTCAGCACTGCCAGCTGTGCTGTAGTAGTTTAATAGCCCCGGTACAGAACCACTGGGTATGTCTGTGTGGCAATTAAACACCCTTCGCTGTTGGCTTTGCTGCGTGTCCGAGCTCCAGCAGTTTGCCAGGCAGCCCCACAAAGAGCAAGTGCAGCCAACGCTGGAGCAGGGGTGCGCGCCTTGGAGCAGGTTTCCTGGGACTAGCTGAGGTCCATGCAGTGTTGTCTTTTCTTCTCCTTCTCTGCGTGCGGAACTGTTTCCTCTCCCTCCCCAGGCTGTCCACTCCATTCACTCTGCTTCCTCCTGGGGCCAGGGGAGAGTCTGGCCTTAGAGCTAGGCTTACCCTGAGTGTTTCTGGGACTCGCTCGCCATTGCTCTAGCACCCATGGGAGTCCTGTTGCCGTCCCCCGTCCCCACTGACACCTGGCAGCGCCCTGACTCTCATGAAAATAAATAAATTAATGGAGAGATCCTATCTCCTAGAACTGGAAGGGACCTTGAAGGGTCATCGAGTCCAGCCCCCTGCCTTCACTAGCAGGACCAAGTACTGATTTTGCCCCAGATCCCTAAGTGGCCCCCTCAAGGATTGAACTCACAACCCTGGGTTTAGTAGGGGGCAATGCTCAAACCACTGAACTATCCCTCCCCACCCTGAGTACCCCGGGATCTTCAATGAGCACAAGTGCCCGGGATTTAGCTCTGATGTCTTGACAGCAGCACAGCGCCTGCTCCAGTCGTCATGCCGGCGGATTGGTGCAGGAGCCCCGGTGAAGGCCTAGGTTGTAGCCTTGCTATAACCATGCTGTGACTGCGTCCCCTCGCAGTGTGTGCTGCACGGTCAGTCCAGTGTTTCAGCTTGATTAGAGGCCGTGCTGAGGTCTCCCCTCCACACCGTGCTTTAGCTGTGGACTTAGCTAGGGCCTGACCACATGCAGCACAAGGAATAGGAACTGACCCTCCTGAAATGGGGACAGGGCCGTGATCAGAGTTGGGTGTGGGAGCCAGGACTCCTGGGTTCTATTTGTAGCTCTGCCGCTGGCTCTCTGTGTGGCCTTGGGCAAGTCACTGACCCTCTCTGTGCCTTAGTTTATCAGGGTTGTCCAAGGGTGGAGAAGGGGGGGGTCGTGATCTTTCCCTGAGGCCGAATCAGTGACCTCGTCCAGACCAAGACGTGGAAGGTGCTAGGTGACACGTGTTAGTTAACACCTGCCATGTCCTCGTCTGGATAAAGGCCTGAGATGAAAGCCCTTGCTCCTTCTCCCCCATGCTGGGGGCCAGGGTACCCCTCCCCCCCGGGGCCCTGCCCCCAGCGTGTCTCGTCTCACACATGCAATGGGACTCTGTTGCCCCCGGGCTCGGCCAGGGTTGTTGCTGTGCTGGGCTCCCCAGCAGAGGGAGCAGCAAGCGGCTCCCTGGCCACACCCATTACATGGCAGCTCCAGCCCTGGGAAAGGTAAGGCAGGGGAGCTGAGAGGTGCCTGCTCAATCCAACCCCATCTGCTCTTCATGTTGGCCGTCCGGGTGGGATGCGGCATCTGGGGAGGGAGCGAGGGGAGACCCCGCCCCTGTGTGTGTGGAGCCATGGGGTGGGGGGGAGAGTCCAGAAATGGGCTGTCAGGGGGGCCAGGCTTCTGACCCCATTGCCCTCTGGGGGGATGTGAACAAAGATGGGGTTGAGCCCCAGTGCTGAAATCCAGGCTGCCCTGATGTGTGGGGCCATGTCCCATCCAGCAACCCACTGCGCTGCTGCCCCTCCTCCCACTGCTCTTTCTCGGGGTGGGAGTGGCTGGAAGGCTCTGCTCTTTTCTGGCATAAAGGGGTGTTTCCCAGTCCCATCTCTCATCGTTTAAATGGACTGTTTTAGATGTCAAGGCAGCCCAGTGCGATCAGGCAGTTTCACTCAGTGCCATCAGTGTCACTGGGCCTCCATGTGGATCAGCTACAGGCATCAGGAAAGAGCTGAGAGTGGAATTTTTCCCTAGGCTGTAACAAAGCTGCTGGTTCAGGGGACGGTCTTCTCATCTTTAGGCCCCAATCTTGCATTCGTATCAGCACGGTCAGCCTTCTGCGTCCCCAGAGCCTTAGGATCGGTGTTGCGTTCAGTGCAAGCCCCGTGCCCAGTTTTAGCACAGTAACAAAGGGCATCTAGTTAATTCTCTTAAACCTTATCAACCCAGAACCTTTCAGCTGTGAAAAGTAATGCACTGTCAGCGCAAAGGGGATTAAACTGTCTTGCAGTTAGGGATTTAAGGGCCTGATCCTGATCTCATTGAAGTTGGGGGGAGTGAAATCCGCTGTTAGCGTGGTGATGGGAGGGAAATGCTCCAGGAGCTGGAAAGTCTGTTCTGCGTATTCTGAGAAGCCTCCGCTGAGATCAGGGCCATGTTGATTTTTGAACAGTGCGAACAATGTCGCACATATTAAATGGATTAAAAACTGGTTAAGGATAGCTCTCAAAGTTAATGGGGGATCATCCTCCAGTGAGATCTCTTCTAATAGGGTCCTACAGGGATCAGTAAGGGGTCAGTGCTGTTCAGTATCTTGAACAGCGATCTGGAAGAAAGCATAAAATCTTAGCTGGGAAAATTTGCAGATGCCACCAGTCCACTGCTTCATTGTGAATAATGCCACGTCTGTTACACAGAGCAAGCTGGGCCAGTTGTCAAGGGGACAGCGTGCTCGTGTTTTAACTCTGCCAGAGTGTGGGTCACATGTCTAAAATGGGGAGCTGTGTCCTGGAATGTGGGACACTAGAAAGGACTGAGGGGTCGTGGCAGAAGGAATCCGACTGAACATGAGTTCGCAGGGTGATGCTTTAGCTCAGAGGGCAGACCCGATCCTCAGGTGTGTAAGGGAGCTATTGGATGGGAGTAGAGAGATGCTGTCGCCTCGGTATAGGTCATACGCTAGTGAGGCCATTACCGGTTGCTGGGTTTAGTTCTGGTGTCCACGCTGCCACAAGACTGCTAACAAATTAGAAAGGGTTCAGGAAAGTGCTACAGGAACTATTCAAGGATTGGAAAACCTGCCTGAGAGACAAAGGAAACTTGATCCATTTAGCCAGGTTTCAGAGTAACAGCCGTGTTAGTCTGTATCCGCAAAAAGAAGAACAGGAGTACTTGTGGCACCTTAGAGACTAACAAATTTATTAGAGCATAAGCTTTCGTGGACTACAGCCCACTTCTTCGGATGCAGTGGGCTGTAGTCCACGAAAGCTTATGCTCTAATAAATTTGTTAGTCTCTAAGGTGCCACAAGTACTCCTGTTCTTCTTTTTGTTGATCCATTTAGTTTATCGAAGAGTAAGTTAAGAGGTGACTTGATCATGGTTTCCAAGAACCTACGTTGGTACTTCTCCACCTGCAGGGCTCTTAAAGGCAGAATAAGATGCAGTGGCTGGAAGCTGAAGCTAGCTAAATTCAGACTAGAAATAAGGTGCAGATTGTTGACCACTGGAACTGGGGGGGGTGTGGTGCGTTCCCCAGCAGTTGGAGTCTTTACATTGAGATTGGGGGTCTCTTAAAACACATGCTCTGGCTCAAACACAAGTGCTGGGCCTGCCGCAGGAATTGCTGGGTGAGATATGCAAACTAGACACAATCAACTCAGGATTAAATAAGGACTGGGAATGGCTGAGCCATTACAAACATTGAATCTATCTCCCCTTGTAAGTATTCTCACACTTGCTTCTTATCAAACTGTCTGTACTGAGCTACCTTGATTATCACTTCAAAAGTTTTTTTCTCTTACTTAATTGGCCTCTCAGACTTGGTAAGACAACTCCCACCTGTTCATGCTCTCTGTATGTGTGTATATATTTCTCCTCAATATATGTTTCACTCTATATGCATCCGAAGAAGTGGGCTGTAGTCCACGAAAGCTTATGCTCTAATAAATTTGTTAGTCTCTAAGGTGCCACAAGTACTCCTGTTCTTTTTGAGGATACAGACTAACACGGCTGCTACCCTGAAACCATTCTCCGGCCTGTGATGCAGGACATCAGACTAGATCAATGTTTCTCAAATGCAGCCACAATGGCCGCATGCGGCCACCAGAGGCTTTTCTTGGGGCCACAGCCTCCTGGGTGGTGATTGGGGGGAGGGGCAAAGCAACCGCCCCTCCCCAGGGCCTCCAGCAGGGGCTGGTCCTTGCCCCCTTCTGGAGCCACAAACGCTGTAGGAGCAGGTGACCAGTGTGAGTTCCCCACCTTCCTGGGAGTGGTGGGGCTCCGGCTTTGGCCCTGGGGTGATGGGCGGAAGGTTCTGGCGTGTGGCGATGGACTTCATCCCCCAGCCTCAGGGCTTCAGGCTCCAGCCCTGGGCTCACCCCCCCTTGCCCCTGGCCCTCCCCCACCCTCTCCATCTAGGGCTTAATTTGTCCCCCAGCTTGCTGGAGCTGAGTAAGTTTGCTGTGAAAAGTGATTTTAATAAATATACAAATATCACTTTTCACAGGAGCGGATTTACTAGCTAGCACGTCTAAAAAACAAAATCAACCAAAAAAATCAAAACATGCAAAGCACTTTATTTGTGTTTCTGTTCTGTTTGGGTCCAGTAAAGAATAGCGACAACTCTACATTACTTTTATTATTGAGTCGGCGGGAAAAAACCCTACATAAATAAATGACAATGATTTGGGGGGGTGTATGTGCAGATTTACTTGTTTTTCCTAACATTAAGTAATTTAGGGGAAATTGTCAGAGCAGCCACCAGCAAGAGTTGGTGGCCGCACTCTGAGGCCACCAAAAATTTTCTTGTAAGAACCCCTGCACGAGGTGATTATAATGTACCTGTCTGGCCTTAGGTGTGCTTGGGGCTCTGCTCCCCGTAGGTACACTGGCCCTGAGGTTCCTCCCCCCTGAATAGATGGGACAGGGCTGAGCTGTCTCCGGGGTTAGATCCACCAGATCACGCTGCCTCGTGTGTTCTTTGGGTTACCCTCTGGTTGTGGCTGACCTGGAGTACCCTGGAGGGGGAGGGGCTCTCAGCCTTAGCGGATTTCAGTGTGAAGGAGACGTGGCGGGGTTTTGTTGTAGTTGAACTCCAGAGGGAAAATGGCTCCAATATAACAAATCGTGGGGGGGAAGAGGGCTGCTTTCTTGCTAGCGTGGGGCAGAGGGGGCCATGAGAGGCCCCTTCCCCTGCAAAACCTGGGAATGGAGACTTCCCGAGCTGCCCTTCACTAAACGCAGTGCTGGCAGAGGTGGGGGACGTGATGAATTCTCTTCCTGGGGCTCTGTCTGAAAGCTGCTGCTTGGCCCGGCCTTGTTGTGGCAGCTCAGGCTTCGTTTTTCCTCTGCATCGTCAGACACGACCTCGTTCTAGGGGGTACAGGGCAGCGGCCTTAAAATGGCCACCCCCCAAGAGACCCCAGTGCGCACACTGAGCTTGAAGCTCCCAACACTGGGCACCGGCTGGGATCCGCCCTGCCCAGTGCAGATGGCTGAACGAGGCCTTGCGCACTGCTCGCATCCTTGGGTGGGGCCCAGGCCACGCATGGGGGAGATTTTACCCTGGACGCTCCCTGCCTCCCCCTTTATTATATGGGGAGAGCCAAAATCCAGCAGCCAGAGGGGAGCGGTGTCCCTCCTACCCAGAGCCAGGTGATGGGGAGGTAAAAGGCAGACCCATATAGGGCTGAGCAAAGCAACGCACTGACCATCTCCTTCTAACCCCTTCCTTACCACAGCTCCGCGCCAGGCCTCCAGAGTGGCCCAGGAACCATCTCCCCAGGCGGCTCTGGAGCTCCAGGGCGGCACCAGCAGCCTCGACGAGCAGGCCCAGCAGCTGGATGTGGAAATCAACGAGCTGATCCAGCAGTGGGAGCTCAGGCCTGAGGATGAGGAGTGGAAGGACATGGCCTCTTCCATGCTGCTGAAGAGTAGGTGCCCTCGGAGAGTGGTGCCCATACCCCTGTGGGCTGGCCAGCTCCCCCATCCAGGGAACTTAGAGCTGGAAGGGCCCTGTCAGATCACCTGCGGCCACAGCAGGGTGGTTCCCTACAGACCGTCCCCAGGGTTCTGTCCAGTCTGGGTTTAGATGCTGCCTGGCCTAGTCCCACTCCAGGAGCCAGTTCCCCCAGCGCCAGAGCTCCTAGCAAAACAGAGAACATCTGCTTTGTTCAGACACCCCCAAGGCTCCTAGCTCTCCCTTTGCCCAGCGCTAGTCCCTCTCCCGGCCCGGTGCTGCCACCCTTCGGTCTGGCTCAGGACTGTGTAGTAGCTCTGCTGCCAACATGCCACTTCCCATTCTTGCCTGCTCTCTCAGAGCCCAGCAGCGTGAAGATGGGTCCCAGGCCAGGGTTGGGGAGAGGAGCGAGGCACTGAAAGTTTCAGGGATATGCCCCTTTCCCCAGAGACCCACCTGGGTGTGGTTTGCCTTCTCCCCTGCGTCTCCCTGCCCCGTGGCTTTGGCAGGGCCAGGCGTCGCTCTGAGCTCCTGCCCTGATGAGAGACGCTCAGATTCCCACCCAATGTGCTTTCTGCGCAGGTAAATGGTGCCGGGGTGACCCCGTGGACCTGGACTACGAGTTCATCCGGGAGGACCCTGCCTACGACGCAGACAGGGTGGAGAGCGAGGCTCGGGAAGCAGGTGATGGGGGAGAGGGTGTCACTGGGGTGACCTGAGTCCTGCCCAGCCCACCTGGCACAGCTCAGAAGGGGCTGTTGGGCTTCTGCCCTACCAGCACCGGCAAGGCAGGAGGAGGGATGACCTGGTCTGATCTGCTGCCGTCACGGTGCTGCCCAGCTCGCTGAGAAGGGCCCTGAGTGCAGCTGGGCACCTGGTAGAGGGAGATGGCTGGGCAAAGACTCGGAGGTACAGGGCATACCTGGCTTCCTGCTGGGCTCTGTAGCTGGCACATGCATACGGGGATCCCTGTCGGAGCCTGAGGCAGCACCTTCCTGCGGGGGGCAGGGGGGAGAGCAGTGGCCTGTCGTGCACAGATCTGGAAGGGCCTGGGCGAATGGAGGGATCTGGGATGGGGGCTCAGCAAGGGAGGCACAGGTGGGAAGCAGAGTGATCTGGGGGTTGTGGTGCTCTGCCTGGCACTCTCCATGCTCTGCAGCGGCTGCGCCCCCTTGAGCCTGGGATCCCGAGGTCAGGGGAGTTGGACACAGCGGCCTTTGGGGCTCACACAGAGGAGCTCTGCCCTGTGTCTCAGGGAACCCTTGCCCAGCCCTGCTCGCAGGAGACCCTGCCATTTCACTAACCACTGAGCTCGCTAGCTTCTGAGCGACCGGCAAGGGCCGAGTCCAGCCGTGTGTCACGTGCCAGATGCAGCATTTATTCACTGCTTTCTGCCCCAGGGCTGCTGGGTAAGTGCAGAGCTCGCTGCCCAATGGGAGGGGACGTGGGAGCTCCAGCTGCAGAGGCAGCTCTGCCCCCGCCGTCTGTCAGGATAACACGGGCAGCAGGAGGCGCCCCGTGGCGTTTAACGCGCAGACGTCTCTGGAGGGTGGATGCTTTCAGTCTCGCAGGTGACACTTGGGTGTACGTGTCAGATTGTCTCCGGGGTTGGTGCCACGGGGCGCTGGGAGCTTTCCAGAGCTAGGCACGAATTACACTAACCGCGGCTGTCGCAGGGAAAGGCCTGGTAATCCATCTGGGCAGCGCGGCCCTGGAGCCAGTGACTGAGCCACAACCCAGGCGACGGGGCTCCCGCCCCGTAACTGGGAGAAGATTCCCAGCCCCATAGATCTCACCATGGGAAAGAACTCCCTGGTGTTCAGCGTAAACTGTCTCTGGTCATCACATCCTATCCTCTGCGCCTCATTCCTGCCTCTGCAGAACCTCAGCCTGGGCCCCAAACACTCCTGCCCCTCTCCCCACCTCGCCATGGCCTCCGCAGGCCCCTCTGTGCTGCAGCCTCCACTCCCCTCTGCTGAGATCCTACTCCAGCCTTCTCCCTCACCCCCAGTGCGAAACACCTCCCTGCCCATCTAACACTGACTTCCTGTGGCCCACCCAATAAACTGGCTGTTGAGGGTACAAGAGCTGTCTCCTCTGCAGCTCCCCCAGCTCCTGGCTCTAGGACAGAGAGGGTCATTTGGCTGCTCTGGGAGCTAGTTGTAGGGGTGCTTTCTTGTGTGTGTGGCTGGACACCAGGCCACTGAGCCAGCAGGAACTGGGCATTAAATGGGGACCAGGAATCCAAAGGTCCCAAATCCCTGAAGCATCCAGCCCATAAAGCCCAGGGCGTTTTAGGTTAGAGCAACAGCAGTAGGCTGTGCCGTGGTGTGCGTGTGCTCTTCCCGGGCCCGGTGGAGAGCTAAGCGTCTCTCCAGAGTCCTCGTGGCTTTGTTGTTTCTCGCTCTCTTGATTTTTGGAACCTTTGGAGCTAGTTGGCGCTGCCGGTTCTCGGTGTCAGATGAGCCCATTATTTCGGAGCCCTGCTGACTGTGCTGGGGAAGCATCAGAGCCACTTGGAATAGAATTTTTTGAACAGGAAAGAGCTTCGGCCACGGAGGCAGCTGTGGAGCTGGGCTGGGTTTTGGGAAGTCGTTGTCATAGGATTATTTTTTTAAAAATAGCCATTAAGTGTTAAAGGAAAAGCCCCCTATAACAGCGAGGCTGTGCTGGCTGAGCAGAATGTAGCAAGAGGGCCTGATTTCCAGCAACGTACGCCCGGAAACATGCGTCTGCGCTACACATGCAGATGCCAGAATCGGGCAGGCAGTTGCCACGGTCGTGCTGGTAAACTTCCGTTTATGCCTCTGCCTGGCTCTTGGCACGCAGTTGGATGCACAGCTGTGGTGACTGCCCAGCATGCATTGCGCTCCCAGCCTGGGATTTCCCAGAGCCCCCAGCTTTCAGCGGGAGCCGGGTTAGACAAGTGCTGAGCGCTCCTGCAAATTCTGCCTGGAAGCTAGGAACCAGGCAGGAAGCCTCCACCCACTCAATCTGATCTAGAGTGCGCCTGGGCGAATGCACGTCCCCACTCAGCCGGAACTTGCCTCGGGACCTGAAAATGGTGCCATTGAACGTTGTGCTGGAAAGCGACACCCGTCAACTTCTCGCATGCTGGGGATGAATTGATGAGAGCGCTGACAGCCCCTGCACTCCAGTGCATTCAAATGGCAAACTTCTCTGTACCATCAGCTGTTGGCTTCCTGTGTGGTTCATCCTCCTCGCTGCGTTTAGACAGACTGTTCAGTGGCGTTTCTCTCCTGGGCGATTGGCCATGCTGGGCTGGGTGCTACCTGGCACGTTTCTCGGCCTGCATGAGGCCCGTGTAGAAGGAAGTAGCTTTGTTATGAGATTGCTCCCTTCTGAGCTGCAGCTGACCGAAAAGTGTCTGGCTGCTGCGATCCTGCTCAGCAGGTAGCCGGGCACCTGAGAGCT
Organism: Chrysemys picta bellii; assembly: GCF_011386835.1. Classification (NCBI taxonomy): domain Eukaryota; kingdom Metazoa; phylum Chordata; order Testudines; family Emydidae; genus Chrysemys; species Chrysemys picta. The sequence goes on from NC_088810.1 coordinate 14,520,321, forward strand.
GCTGGGCTAATCTGCTTTCAAGTTTGGCTCTTCTCGGGGTCAGGCCCAGTGTGCAAGGTGCTGTCACCTCATCCATCCCGGACGCCAGCTCCGGAGCAGCCTGTTTGCTTTGCGTCCTGCAACGAAACCAAAACCAAAACCAGGGTGATTCTCACTAGCTCTGCCGAGGGGAATGTGATTCCTTTGTACCAGGCCAGGGGAAAGTTACCGCTTTGTCTCCAGCAGCATTGCCTGTGACTCTGCCGCTACCCAGGGGCTGTGCCGGACTGTTTTGTTCACCATTAAAGTTACAAGAAGCTATTCTGGTGTGAACAGCTGTAGCCCTGTGCTCCTGGGGTCCCTGTGCCACGCATGGGCTACTCGGCTCAGCAGAGGTCCCATCACGAATGTGTGAGGCGTGTTTAACAAACCCAGGGGCCCTCTCGGTCCGTTGTGTCCGTGAGCGTATAATGCTGCCGTTCGGAGCTGGTCGTGTTTCCCCTGCTTTGCGCTGCTGTGAATGATGGGACAGGGCAGGGGAGGGTGTGGCCTAGTCACTGGAGAGTAGTAATCGTGTGTTGCAGCCATAGGCCTTGGCCCAGATGATGATGATGAGCTTGGTATTGCGGCCCCAGCCCCGTTACACAGGCACTGGACAAACCTGTCCACGGTGCCCTTCCTTGCCGAGCCCTTTCTCCTCTCCTGCATTACCCCAGCGACTGGGACCTCCTGCTCCCTGTAGCCGAGGGCAGATCTCCTTTCCGCTGACAGATGCCGTGGTGCCCACACAGTGAGTTCACATGCAGCTGCTTGCTCAGAATTAGCGAATGCTGATGCCACAAGCACGGGTGTCTAATTGTGTTTTCACAGCTGGTGCAGATATTCCTGCTGTCACCATTTGGGAAGCACTAGGGGAAAAGCCCAGCCAGCCAGCGGGCTGAGACCCCAGTTCAGCAAGGCAGCGAAGCTCATGGTCAGTCCCAGAGGTCATCAGGACTCCTCCCAGGCTCAAAGCGAAGGAGTCTGCTCCCAAGGCTGTAGAGTGTTGGGGAGCTGGAGTCTGTTACTTGCCTGGGTCTCTGTTTGTTCCCTGACAGGGAGGCCCCAGACTCCGTGGGATAGAGCAGGACTTATCTGCCAGGTGCTGGAGCTCCCTGGAACACACGCTTGAAAGAGCCCTTGGCTCCCTCAGGGCACGTCCATGTGGGAAGCTTCCCCACTGTGCTTAAACGAGTACAGTTAGACTGGTGCCCCCTTGTGGCCCCTCTGACTCCAGGATAAAAGTGACTTTGGAGGGCTTTAGCTAAACTCCTTCCAAAGCGACATAAGCTGAAGGCCCCCCCTTATCCCAGCATGAGCGTTAATAGGGAGTGGGGGCCATATGGCACGCTGGTGCAGCATTCACCGGGGTGGGGCGGGGGCGTATGGTGTGCCAGTGCAGCATTCACCAGGATGGAATGTGTATGGTGCGCCGGTGCAGTGTTCAGCACAAGGGGGAATCTGCATGGTGTGCCGGTGCAGTGTTCACCGTGGGGGGGATCTGTATGCTGTGCTGGTGCAGCGTTCACCGCAAGGGGGGATCCGTATGGTGTGCTGGTGCAGCGTTCACCAGGAGGGGGGATCCGTATGGTGTGCCGGTGCAGCGTTCACCAGGAGGGGGGATCCGTATGGTGTGCTGGTGCAGCGTTCACCGCGAGAGGGGATCCGTATGCTGTGCTGGTGCAGCGTTCACCGCGAGGGGGGATCCGTATGCTGTGCTGGTGCAGCGTTCACCGTGAGGGGGGATCTGCATGCTGTGCTGGTGCAGCGTTCACCGCGAGAGGGGATCCGTATGCTGTGCTGGTGCAGCGTTCACCGCGAGGGGGGATCCGTATGCTGCGCTGGTGCAGCGTTCACCGCGAGGGGGGATCCGTATGGTGTGCTGGTGCAGCGTTCACCGCGAGAGGGGATCCGTATGCTGCGCTGGTGCAGCGTTCACCGCGAGGGGGGATCCGTATGCTGTGCTGGTGCAGCGTTCACCGCGAGGGGGGATCCGTATGCTGTGCTGGTGCAGCGTTCACCGCGAGAGGGGATCTGCATGCTGTGCTGGTGCAGCGTTCACCGCGAGAGGGGATCTGCATGCTGTGCTGGTGCAGCGTTCACCGCGAGGGGGGATCCGTATGCTGCGCCAGTGCAGCATTGGGCCGTGGGGAGGTGCGTATAATGCGCCGGTGCAGCTGTCACTTTACATTCACACCTGGCTTATACCGGTATCGCTTTCCCATGTAGACGAGTGCTCATGCGTGGAGCCTGGACTGTGGCTGAGCACTGGCACAGAACGGGGCCCTGAACTGTGCGCCCAGTGCCGGGGCAGCCCAGGCTGTTCTCTGGGCAGAGCCAGGAAGGGCCTTACTGCAGAGCTGGGGTTAGGCTCCTGCCACCCCTGTGACCAGTGTGGGTTGGTGGCGAGGATTCCCCTACCTGGCTAGGCCGGGGCTGCCCCTGCTGAGTGAGGCTGTGCATGAGCAGTGCTCGCTCTCTTCAATCCAGCTCCCCTTGGAGAGGAGCGTGAGACCCACAGCTGTGGGGAGGGGAAAGGGACAGCCAGCAAGTTAAAGACGTATGGGCTGGATGAATGGACTATAAGGTGGATAGAAAGCTGGCTAGATCGTCGGGCTCAACAGGTAGTGATCAATGGCTCCATGTCTAGTTGGCAGCCGGTTTCAAGTGGAATGACCCAGGGGTCGGTCCTGGGGCCAGTTTTGTTCAATATCTTCATTAATGATCTGGAGGATGGTGTGGACTGCACACTCAGCAAGTCTGCAGATGACACTAAACTGGGAGGAGTGGTAGATACGCTGGAGGGTAGGGATAGGATACAGAGGGGCCTAGACAAATTAGAGGATTGGGCCAAAAGAAACCTGATGAGGTTCAACAAGGACAAGTGCAGAGTCCTGCACTTAGGATGGAAGAATCCCATGCACTGCTACAGACTAGGGACCGAATGGCTAGGAAGCAGTTCTGCAGAAAAGGACCTAGGGGTTACAGTGGACAAGAAGCTGGATATGTGTCAACAGTGTGCCCTTGTTGCCAAGAAAGCTAACGGCATTCTGGGCTGTATAAGCAGGGACATTGCCTGCAGATTGAGGGACGTGACCGTTCCCCTCTATTCGACATTGGTGAGGCCTCATCTGGAGTACTGTGTCCAGTTTTGGGCCCCACACTACAAGAAGGATGTGGAAAAATTGGAAAGAGTCCAGCGGAGGGCAACAAAAATGATTAGGGGGCTGGAGCACATGACTTATGAGGAGAGGCTGAGGGAACTGGGATTATTTAGTCTGCAGAAGAGAAGAATGAGGGGGGATTTGATATCTGCTTTCAACTACCTGAAAGGGGGTTCCAAAGAGGATGGATCTAGACTGTTCTCAGTGGTACCTGATGACAGAACAAGGAGTAATGGTCTCAAGTTGCAGTTGGGGAAGTTTAGGTTGGATATTAGGAAAAACTTTTTCATTAGGAGGGTGGTGAAGCACTGGAATGGGTTACCTAGGGAGGTGGTGGAATCTCCTTCCTTAGAGGTTTTTAAGGCCCGGCTTGACAAAGCCCTGGCTGGGATGATTTAGTTGGTGTTGATCCTGCTTTGAGCAGGGGGTTGGACTAGATGACCTCCTGAGGTCCCTTCCAACCCTGATATTCTATGGTTCTATGACCCCTGAGGGGAGGGACTTGGGAGCTGGAGGTGGATCCACCTGGGGGCTGCGCTGCCTGATGCTGAGCCCACAGCTGGATGTGTCAGGAGGTAGCTGATGAGCCACAGGGAGAACCAGCAAGACAGCTGGGCTCCAGCCGCCTGTCTGGTGGGGAAGTGGGGAGGGCAGGGGCTTGGCAGGCTGTACCCAGCGCCCTGCTCAGGGATCCAGGTGAGCGCTCCCTGCCCACCCCCACCCCCAGCAGGAGGAGGCGTGCAAGGGGGGCGGTAAATGTGAGCAGAGCGAGGAAGAACGAGGGAGGGAGGCCAGTGAAGAAACGTGCTCTGTGGGGAAGTCAGCTGCACTGGGAGATCGGGTAGGTTCTGTTCCCAAAGTCTGGGGAGAGTTTGTGGGTCCCTTCCTGTCTGGCTGCATCTGGTGGGATTCAAGTGCCTTGTGGTCAGTCTGATTGTTTAGGTCTGTGGCTGAGACTCCCATCTCATGTGTAGACCCTTGTCCTGAGATCACCACATCTTCCCTGGGCGAGGGCTCTGCTCCAGGTGTCACCATCTGAGAACCTCCTAGCTGGAGCAGGACAGAGACTCAGACAGGGCCTTGGCAGCGGTTCCTCTGTGACCCATATGCAGTCTCGGACAAATACATCTTGGGGAGCAGCAGCATCTGGCTCTGGGTCTTCAGGCACTGTCCTCCATCCCCACTGGACGCCTGAGCGCTGTGCTGGCCCAGCTGGCAGGAGCGGGGTGGTGTTAACGCGGGGGCATGGGGACAGTGCCCTCATCCCTTGTCGGCATTTGTCAGGGTCGAGGCCTGTGTTTAACTCATCCACCAGCGACCAGCTCTGGGCTTGGCTGCATTCTGATCTCCCCTCTCCGAGGCGCTGAGAGCAGGGTGCGGAGGGCAGCCGTGGGCTAGTGGTGTGGGACTGAAGAGCAATTGGGTGAATGGCTGAACTGGGCCGAGAGCGTAAGGGGTGGGGGAGGCTGAGGTGTCAGCTAAGCTGCTCCGCCAGATGCAGCCCCACCAGGATGGGCATTTCACCATGTGCCTCTCTCTGCAGATGATGAAGAGGGCCAGGCCGGCAGCCCAGCAGTGCCACCTTCCTCACCCTCCTCCCCTGCCCAGTCCTCGGAGGCTGCCCCGGACAGCCAGGGGGGCTATTCCCTGAGACCCAGGGGCCCTGTGGAGAAGCGTTCAGCAGAGGAGGAGGAGGGAGACACCCCTGCTGGCTCCATGGAGGAGAGCTCAGCAGAGGAGGAGGAAGAGGGAGACTCCCCTGGTGGCTCCACGGAAGAGAGCTCAGCCGAAGAGGAGGAGGAGGAGGAAGAGGCTGAGCCCTCTCCCCAGCGGCAGAGGAAGCGGGGTCCCCAGGGAGGGACGGCTCCACGTGTCTACCCATGCCCCACCTGCGGCCAGAAGTTCGCCAACAGCAGCAACATGCGGAAGCACCTGCGGATCCACACGCGGGAGGCACTGTACTCGTGCCACGCCTGCGGCAAGTCCTTCACTGACTCCTCCAACCTTACCAAGCACCAGCGCGTGCACAGCGGGGGCCGGGAACGCCCCTTCAGCTGCTCCAAGTGCCCCAAGGTCTTCGCCTCGGCCCCCGATCTGCAGGAGCACCTGCGGCGCCACGAGGGCATCCGGCCCTTCCCCTGCATGGACTGCAAGCGCAGCTTTGTGTCGCAGGCAGAGCTGCTGGCGCACATCCGCAGCCACGTGGGGCAGCTCCGGGCCTCGGCCCCCAAGCCCTTGCTGCGCTGCGAGGACTGCGACAAGAGCTTCGCCAGCCCCATGCTGCTGCGCCTGCACCAGCGCCGCCACAAGGCCTTTGTGTGCGACGAATGCGGCGCCGTCTTCACCCTCGAGTTCAAGCTGCTCTTCCACAAGAGTCTGCACAAGGGGCCGCAGACCTGCGCGCGCTGTGGGGTGCAGTACACGGGAGGGCACTTCTGCCGGGCCCAGTCCCAGTCCCGTGCCTCCCAGCCGGGACACAACAGTGCCAGGACTCCGGAGACAGCGTCACTCGTGGTCAGAGTCCCTGACTCTGTGCCGGCAGCAGGCTCCACCCCGGCCAGGCCCCCAGCCCCATTAGCAGACGGGCCCTCAGGCTCTGCCCCGGCCGGGCCTACAGCCCCACTAGCAGCTTGGGCCCCAGGCTCCGCCCCAGTCCCACTACCAGCCAGGCCCCCAGGCTCCACCCCAGCCGGGTCCCCAGGCTCCGCCCCAGCCAGGCCCGCAGCTCCGGCCCCACTAGCGCCTGGGGCCCCAGCCCGAGCAGCAGTGAGGCCCCACAGCTCAACCACATCGATGACCTCACTGGCCTCTGTCTCAGTCCCTTTGACCATCCCTCCCTCAGACCCAGTCACAGGAGTGATAAGTAACGGCCTGATCCTACTGAACCCAGCAACCTTGCCCCCGGGCACCAAGATCATCCTTCAGATCCCACCCCAGATGGTTGTGCCCCCAAGGGACACGGGCACGGGAGCCGGGAGTACCAACGCGTGTACTCTGCAAGGACCAGTACCCAGGAGGATGCCAGAGCTGCGCCCAACCCCAGGTACCATATACTGACACCAGGGCACAATGCTTAGCTATTGGGCAGGTTGGCTCCTGCTTCTCAGCCTCTGCTGTCGGCCTCCCTGCAGTAGCTGGGCCCCGGAGCAATTCCCATGCGGCCCCATTCGTTACAAAACCTCAGTGTGGCTTGTGCCGACAAGATGGCTGCCAGGGACAAGATGGCCACTCTGCCTTCCTGGCTAGGACTGGGCCATGCCCTGTGCTGAGCATGGAAAGGGGGGATGTGCCAACCACAAAATGAGCTGATTGCCTCCCTGCCTGGGGGGGCTGGGTTCATGTCACTTGGGGTCCTGGGCCCAGGGAAAGCGCTGGAAATACAGAGGATTGCCCCAAGCACACATGCCTTTCTGAGCAACGGAGGCTCTACCATGGCTCTCCTTGCCTAGAGTTGAAGGGAGGGCAGTGAAGGGGGCCTTTTAAGGAGGAAAAGCTGGGGGTCACCCCCAGAACTCCCTGCTGGAGTCATGGGGGTGCACAGATTGATGGGACATCAGAATTTGGCCCTCACCCCCATTGGGAACCCCTTTCCATGGGGTTCGGGGGCTGAATCCTCCGTCTAACTGCTCTCCCCTGGCAGAGCATGCTCTCTCCTGGGGGCTGAGCCCTCACTGCCTATTCAGAGGGGCTCTTATTTGGACCATGAAGGGTCATCTTCCCCCACACACACGATGCTCCCTGACCTGTCTCCTCTTCTCTCTGCAGCCAAAGCTCAGCGGCCAGCAGGAGGGCAGCTCGGTGATCTCACCAGCAGGATGTCAGCAGAGAAGGGCAACGGGCCACACACTCCGCCAGTGCCAGCCCCATCCCAACCCCTGCATCCCCCGCCACCATCAACCCCCCTGCACTCCCCACCACCATCAGTCGCCCTGCAACCCTCACCTCCCTCAGCCCCACCACTGCTAGCTCCCCCACGGCCCCTGCGCCTGATGCCGCTGCCAGCCCCACCACCCCCCTCAGCCCCTCCACAGCTGCCAGCCCCCTCAGAGGAGCTCTGGGCTGAGCAGGGAGCGTGGCACAAACCCTATAACTTCCGCCAGTCCCAGCCCCAAGGGAAATACACTGAGGAGGGAGCAGGGGAGGGCAGTGACCCTGGGGGAAGCTCTGGGGAGGACTGGGCAGGGGAGAGCGGGGCTGAAGAGGATGAGGAGCTGGAGCCTGTCCCACAGGGGAAGAGGCAAGGGCGGCCCCCCAAGAAGCAAGCGCAAGGCCAGTCCCCGAAGAAGCGAGGGTGGCCCCCCAAGAAGCGAAGGCGAGGCCGGCCCCCCCTGGGCCCCTACATCTGTGTGGTCTGTGCCAAGCGCTTTGTGTACCAGCGGTCGCTGAAGCAGCACATGCGGCTGCGCAGGCACTATCCCTCCTGCCACCAGTGCCACAGCACCTTCAGCGATCTCCACCAGCTGCAGCTCCATGTGCTCAGCCACCGGGGGGAGGGCATGGCGTGAGCAGCCATGATGTCTGGCCTGGCACTACGGTGCCCAACCATCCCCCCAGCCCCTGTGCGGGGACCCTCAATGCAAATACCCCCTTGCTCTGCCCCTGCACTCCCACCCCCTTGCAGAGCAGGCAGCTTGTTGGGCTGTTTGGACTGAGCGGTCTGACCATCCTGGGAGATCTTGCACCCCAACATCTCTTCTTTGGCCTGGCCGCCTATGTGCCATTCTGCCCTGGCACCCATTGCCATCCTCAGGTTGGACTCCCCTGTCTCTCTGGGGGCAGGGCAGGGCCTCGTCTCTCATGAAATGCTGCTGCCTCAGCTACTCCACTGCATAAAAAGCAGCCCTGTGGCTTGGGGGCTGCGTGTCCTTTGTGCGTCAGTGGTTGGGGCAGGGTTGGCAGCAGGCCTAAGGCAGGGGCCCCTCTGCTGGGGTGGAGGGCAGCTCTTTCCCTCTCCCCCTTCGCTCCTTGGCCCAGGGTATCACCTCCAGGAACTGGGCTCAGACCAGGGACTTATTTTTTCATGTCCCCCTGTATGGCAGAACTTGGACCCAAGAGTGGAAAGGCCCCTGCCCAGCCCCTCTGCCTTAAGGAGTCAGGTGGAGCAAGAGACACACAACTGATTTTATTTGTTATTAAAAATGTTTGTAAGCTAATTGTTGTATTTGCAAGTCCCCCGCCCTGTTCAGCACACCAGAGCCAGTCTTTCATGAGGCTGCTGGATTCAGGTGCCTTGGGTTTGGGGAGCTCGGCAGAGCACTGGTCTTCCCAAGCTGCTGAGAACCTGCCCCAGTCAGCACAAGGTCCCCAGCTGGGCTCCCCCAACCAGTGTGTGTGTGTAATTGTGTGAATTGACCCTTGTGGGGGGGCTCCTGGTTCCTGCAGGGCCTATGCCCTGCTGCTCACATTGCAAAACCCCTGCCAGTGCTGGTGGTTGAGCAGACATTGCCATCTGTTCTGCTGGGTTTCAATTGCAATGGGGGGGCTGCTCCCTGTAGGGTTCCAGGAGGGGTCGTGCTCCATGTCAAGACATGTAGAGGGGGACTGCTGGTGTGCTGAGAGCTCCCAGGCTGGACTGGCAAACAGCCCCAACCTAGTATGAGTTACTTGGGGTAGAATGGCAGCCAGAGGCCCCAGCCATTGTCAGGCCTTGCACAGACTTAGTAAGAAACCAGCCCCTGCCTCAAAGAGACAAGATCAGAGGTGGGAGAGGATGCAGCTGCCAAGAGGGGTCAAGTGAAATGGCATGGTCACACGGTAGCTCAGTGGCAGAACTGGTTGGGAATTGTCCAAAAATGGGTTGGGGGGGGGGGGGGTTGTTTAATGCCAAGTGACAGGCAGAAGCTTTTTGTGGGAAGGTGTCTGTACATAACATACGCAGGGTGGGATAGTTCCAGGGCATAGCCCCATGGTGAAGCACCCAGCTGGGATGTGCCTGATTCCAAGCAGGGACTTGAATGTGGCTCTCCCACATCCCAGGGAGGGCCCTGGCCACATGGCTGTTGGCTGTAAGATGCTGCCATTTGAATGCCTGGAAATGCAGGGGCCTCCCTGGTTGATATCGCGTCTGTTATTGAACTAGGAACTCACCCACGAGCAAGCTGTGTTTAAATGTGTCTGGGATAGCACCTCCTCCCGTTGGTTCTGCTGCTCCCAGCCCGGTTCTGCAGCCTCCCTTTGTCAAAACGGTGCCTTCCTCCTTGAGCGTTTGGTTGGTTTAAGCCAAGCTGGGTGTTGTAGCTGGGACTCCAGTGTGACACGGCACGTGGCCCTGCAGGCCAGGCTGCCCTGGTGGGCCGTGAGGTGCAGAGGGGAAAAGTTGGGGCTCAGGCTATTTGTCTCAGGTGTTTCCAGTGCTGAATTGATTATTTGTATTATGGTTGTGCAGGAGCCCTAGTTACAGTCCAGGGCCAAATCTCCAGCTGCTGCTGGGCCAGGCAGGCACGTCCAGCCCACCTCTCCTGGTCCAGGATGTCCTCACCTCTCCATCTGGGGTGGGGCTACCAGCAGCCACAGAGCCCAGGGAGATCAGAAATGACCTGATTGCCTCCTACACTGACTCAAAATCCCCTTGCTGGCTCTTCTGTTTTTCCCCTTAACAGTTAGCGTCCGAGCTCCTAGTTTTCTTAGGCCTTGGCTACACTCGCGGATTCACAGCGCTGCTGCGGCAGTGCTGTGAAGCGCGAGTGTAGTCGCGCCGCCAGCGCTGTGAGAGCTCTCTCGCAGCGCTGCAAGTACTCCACCTCTCCAAGGCCTTGGCTACACTGGCAATTCACAGCGCTGCACTTGCTGTGCTCAGGGGTGCGAAAAAACACACCCCCTGAGTGCAGCGCTGTAAAGCACCAGTGTAATCAGCGCTGCAAGCTAGTCCCCTCGGAGAGGTGGAGTACTTGCAGCGCTGTGAATCCGCGAGTGTAGCCAAGGCCCGAGGGGACTAGCTTGCAGCGCTGCGAGAGAGCGTGTAGCGCTGCAGGCGCTGATTACGCTGGTGCTTTACAGCGCTGCACTCGGTGGTGGGGGGGGTTCACACCCCTGAGCGCAGCAAGTGCCGCGCTGTGAATTGCCAGTGTAGCCAAGGCCTTAGTGGGGAACCCAGAGCCATGGCTCCTGTTGCCCAGATCCTCCATCGAGCCATCTACCCCACCCAGGTTCAAGCGGAGAGGGAAATACGGGTACCGGGAACTGCTGAGGCAGAGGGGAGAGCAGCAGGCAACGCAGCCGGGAGTTGGCCGTGTGACACAGAAGCCCCAAAAAGGCCAGCAGGGCTAGGGCCAGGGCTGCCTGTGGCTGCAATACTCGTGACAGCTCAGCTGGTATCCTGTGCTTGGCTAGCGGCCCCCCGCTATCACAAAGGGACACGCTGGCGAGCGCTGGGCAGGGAGCCGCCCGCTGCATCCTGGGCTGGACAGATTGCTGGGGGAAAGCGTAGAGACTAAAACAACCTGGCTGGGCTATGGGACACGGAGGGAGCCGGAGCGTTGCTGGGCCTTGTAGCTGTCTCAGGGTGTGAGCACCTGCTGGTGACAGTCACTTGGCCGGGGCTAAAGGGCTGCCAGAGATGAGGTGGGGAAGGAAAGCCAGCGCCGGCAGGGCACTGAGTGGGGTTTGCTTCGGGCTCTAGTCTCTGCTCCCACGCCAGGGCCCATGCTGGAATAATTCAGTCGGGGAGCAGGGTTTTGCTGCGCGTACTTTAGAGGGGGGATAGAGAATGTCGGCAACGTACATGCGCGGTGGGGTGCAGATGGGGTTATGGGAAGTAGTTTGCGGGGGTGCCTGCTTCATGTCATCCCTGCAGGGCAGCATTGCTGGGGTTCAGGGGCAGGTGTGCCCAGCTCTGCCCCTTGGCTGCCAGAAGGGCGGGGCTGGCGGAGGCTGTGTAGCTGTCAGCTACGGCGAGGGGGTGTTTATGGAGCAAATCCTCACACAGGCTCCTGCGAAATCCCCCTGGGCCTGAGGCCAGGCCCTGCTGCGGGGTAGCAGCCCCGGCCAAAGCACTGCAGGGGCAGGTGCTACTTACTGGGGGGAGCCAAGCCCATCTCCCCAGAACCCCACCCCTTCCTGACTAGAGCCTCGCGCAGGGGGGCTGAGAGCCACTGAACCAAACCATAAACCTTGGATATGATGGAAACCGCTTCAAGCCAGGGGGTGTTGCAGCCCGCCCCCCTCCCCCCCCCCCCCCCGGCAGCCCGGCTTCCAGCACCTACAGCCATGGGCACCATGGGAGGGCTGGGCTGGGCTAGGGGGCTGCCACTGTGCCAGGGCAGCAGGACAGAGCATGAAACCAGGAGCCTAATTATGGTTCCACTGCAGCCAGCATGGCTTGGGCTGCCCCACCCCCCAACACCCTGCCAGCCGCGGGCTGGACATTCACTCCTTATCGGTTCACACAGGTGTCCCATCTACTCGTCGGGCTGGTGGCTGGGGGACATGACACACTGGTGCTAAGTGGAGCACCCCTCCCCCTGTGCAGAATGAGTCTGGTATGGGCCGCTCGAGCCGGGGCTGGGTTGGATCTTACAGCAATCCTGTGGTGTGTGTGCGCACAGAAGCATGTGGCTGGGGGGAGGTGTGTGCATGCCCATGTGTGGGTGCGCTGTGTGGTAGGAGATAAGTGTACATGTACAGGGATGGGGGGGGGGGTCATTGCAGGGGTGTCCAGGCATGTGTGTGTGCACACGTGTGCTCCAGGCAGGTGTGTGCATGTCAAGGTGGGCATGTGCACAGTGAAATACATGGTGGTGGGGGTGTAAGGAGGGGGGAGGTGCGGCATGTGCCGGGGAGACACATGCAATGCAGGGCGCTGGCTCTCGCCCTGGGAAGGGTTTGGCTCAGACATGCTCTGGACAGGTCTGGGCTAAGCAAGCAGGCCGAGCGTTGACCAAACACGACTTTAAGCAGGACGTGGCACGGTGGCGACAGGGCAGGTGCTGTTTGCTGACGTTAGCTGGTTGCGGGTAACCAGGGGCAGGGCTGGGCCATTGCAGAGCTGTTTTCCCAGGCATACCCTCCGCCCCTGGAGGAGCCCGGACTCGGGCGTTTCTCAGGGGATTTCCCCTGTCTCTCCACCCAATCTGCTCCAGCCAATGCAGCGCAATTGGCACCATTGGCCGGGCACGCCCTGTCCCCCTTCACTGACTGCATGCAACAGTGGGCAAACTGACAGAAAGCACCTGAAATGTTCACCCAGGCCACCATCTGGGGTGGGGTGGGGTGGACATGACGGGAAGGAAGCGTCTGGCTGCTATGCCAGGCGTTGGGAGAAAGTAAAACATAGGGCCTGGCACTACCACTGAGGCTTTGAAAATGGCTTATAAATGGGGGCACGTGTAACACAGGGGCAAACCGCAGTCAGGCTGGATCATGACGTGCCCAGTGTCACCCAGCGAGTCAATCGTAGAGTCAGGCCTGGAACCAGGAACCCACCATGTTAGGCAGGCAGCTCCCGCAGCACGTTTGGAGGCGTAAGGAAGTAGGAGCTTGGATGTTAATCCTGTGAGGGGCAGGAGCACGGGCCAGGAGTTGCATGGCCCAGGGCAGCCTCTGTGACCAGCCCAGTCTGTGCCTCAGTTTCCCCTTTGCACTGGGGTAACACAGCACTCACAGCACAGCTGGTTCAAACCATTGCCCGTCACAGGTGCGCCTGGCTCCCCCGCACAGGCTTGTGGGTGTTGTGCTTGTGCTACAAGGCACATCAGTCCTAGTGTGGTGACAGCCCCTGTCATAACAGCATGGCTGCTCGTCCAAGTATGGCAGGCACTAGCTGCTACACCCCAGGGACGGCCCAAGGGACGATGAGCCCCATGCCGCTCCTGCTTCTCCAGGCCCTGCCTCGGGCAGCCACCTACCCCAGTGCTAAGGGACTGTGGGGCTATTATGCCCACAGGCCAGAGAAACTCTCAGCATGCACAATGTCCCGGGGCTGCCTGTCCAGCCGGGCAAAGGGCCCTGGCGATGGGCCTGCATCTCTTCCCCTTGGCAGGGGACACAGATGGCCTGTGTCCCAGGAACCAATGCAGAGGGGTGAGCTGGGAGCGTGGCACCGGGCCATGCCAGCAGAGCACCGCTCTACAGGTAGCACCGAGGGGTTCTGTGTGGCCCAAAGCTAGGTGGTTCTGGGGATGCGGTGCCCTTGGTCGCTAGCGGGACGTCTACATTGCAACAAAACCCACCCGGCAGCGGTGCCGCTGAGCGCTTGGCTCTGCAGCTGGGCTCACGCCAGGGCACTAAAGCTGGCAGGGTAGCTGTGCCCAAGCGAGGTGGCACTCGGGCTCTGCACCCCACGGCGAGGGGTGGGCTCCAGAGGGAGCGGGAGCATCTATGCTATTATTGGTGGCCTAATACGAGCCCCAGGCTGGGCTCTGAGACCCGCCGTGGTGTTGATTTCCCCTCAGTGGCTGGGTCCCATCCAGAGCCCGGCTCCACCTGTGGGTTTTACTTCCCATGGCCTCAGCCTGGACCAGCAGCGACTGGGCCCCTTGCTGGGGTCCCAGCATGGCCGTGGTCATGACAACCTAGCCAGCCCAAGCGACTCACCCTGCCACTGCCCGGCCTCTATGAGCCGGCCCCAGCACCAACACAAACCACGCGCCAGGCCGCCCACTGTTCCCAGACGTTTTATTACGTAAACATGCTAAAAGAGCCAGTCCTCGCAGCAGCTGTGTCCGCCCTGCGGGCCGCATCGTCCCCCCAGCGCTACGGCCAGGGGACGGTGCGGCCTGGCCCCTCCAATCGCGCACAGCTGCACAGCGCTCCCTGGTGCTCGGGCTGCAGCTCCTGGCGGGCTGGGGGTGGAGGCGGGTTGAATCCAATGCTGGGGAACACCGAGGCCTTACAGTGCTGGGGGGCTGTGCCAGCAGCAGGAGGCACAGCAGTGGGACGGTGTCAGCCCAACGCTTGAGAGGGGCACGGGTGGAGGGGGACAGGCAGCTGAGACGCTGCATGGACTGGGGCCCTGGAAGGGGGGGAGGGGAGCACCTAGGACTCCTGCCTAAGCTGGGGGGGACTCAGTGCCTCTCTTAATTGGGGGGGATGGGGTGCAGTGCCATGGGCTCCCAGTGCCTGGAGCTCCCCTCTGCTAGCCCCACTGGGGAATGCCACCCCCTCCAGCTCTGGCTCACTTGTTCCTTTCTCCCTGTCCAGCCCTCATCTCCGACCCACCAACCCCCTCACTCCGGCTGCCTTCTGCTACCTCCTCCTGCTCACAGCTGTGCCCTGCTCCCCAATCCCTAGCACCCCAGTGCCCTCCCCCTCCCCACACCTTGGCACCCAGCCATGCTCATTGCGCTCAGGAGTCTCCATTGTTCCCAATGGGGGACAGGGGTCTCCACTGTTCCCAGTCGGGGGGGGATCCCCATTGTTCCCAGTGGGGGAGGGGAAGGGAGTTCCCATTGTTCCCAGTAGAGGGGTATCCCCATTGTTCTAATTGGGGGACAGGAGGTCTCCATCATTCACAGTGGGGGGATGGGGATCTCCATTGTTCCCAGTCGCGGGGGGGGAGCCCCCCATTGTTCTCAATGGGGGACAGGGGTCTCCACTGTTCCCAGTCGGGGGGGGGATCCCCATTGTTCCCAGTGGGGGAGGGAAAGAGAGTTCCCATTGTTCCCAGTAGGGGGGTATCCCCATTGTTCTAATTGGGGGGACAGGAGCTCTCCATCATTCACAGTGGGGGGATGGGGATCTCCATTATTCCCAGTCGCGGGGGGGAGCCCCCCCATTGTTCTCAATGGGGGACAGAGGTCTCCACTGTTCCCAGTTTGGGGGGGGAGTCCCCATTGTTCTCTGTGTGGGAAGGGATCCCCACTGTGCCCCAATGGGGGAGGGCATTTCCACTCGGGGGGAGTCCCCCTTGTTCGCAGTGGGGAGGGTTCTCCAAGGAGCCGGTGTGAACACACCGTGTGCTCGCTACGTGGGGCTCAGAGCAGGAGCTCCCCACCTGGCCAAAGCAGATCAAAGCCTGGCTCCTGCTCCCCAGCAGGGCCTGGACATTCCCCCACCCCCACCCCACAGTCACCTCTGTCCACGGCTCCAGGCAACACCAGCCCAGGGGAGGGGTCACCAGCTGCCTCCGGCCCCCATGTTCTCTAAGAAAATCCTGGAGGGAAAGGTGACCTTGCCCCTCTCCTGGCCCCAGACCCCCTCCCCTGCCTGGCCCTGGGGGAGCCTAGACATTTGGTGGGGCCTGCCCTGTTTATCTGCAATTCAGGCCTGGTCCCACGGGACTGGGGGGCATCCTGCAGCACACACACCCCACCTAGGGCCCTTCCCCCTCCTGGCCTGGCCATAGGCCCTGTCCTCCACCCACTAGCCCTGCCTGCCCCTCGTGGTCCTGGGTCTACTCAGCTCTGATCCCCCGCATCTGGCTTTATGGCCCTTCCCCTCCCCCTGCATGGCTCTGGGCCACTTCCCGACCCTCTCCTTGGCTCTGTACCCCCACCCCCCATCTGGTCCTGGGCCTCTGGCTGTCCCAGTCAGGGTCCCTGGTGGGAGTGGGTGGCCCCATGGGCTGGGGTTGATGGGAAGCTGCTCAGGATGGGGGTGTAGGGGAGCTAAGGGGCAGCCCCCCCCTTAGGTCAGGGTGGGGTGGCTCAGGGGTGTCCACTCAGGATGGGGGGTGCTCAAGAGCAGAACCCCTCATGCCAGGAGTTGGTTTAGCCAGGGCTAATGGGCAGTTATGTCCGACTGGCTCTGAATTCCAGCCCAGGACTCTCCCAGGGCTGCCCCTACCCTGGCCCGAGGCCCCCAGGAGGCACTGTCCAGCCTGGGGCCCGTGGCCCCTTCATGGCTTTCTGAGGATGGCACCAGGAGCCTGCCGTGCCGACATCATGGCTATAAGAAGAGGACGCCCCGCTTTCCCAGGCAGGAGCTCGGCATGTGGGTGCAGCTGGGTCTGGGGAGCCCCTCGTCCCCCGAAACCAGGTACATAGAACGTGCAAAATACCAACAGCCCAAGCTGGGCTGGGCAGGGCAGGAGCGAGCAAACACGGGGCGAACCGGGCTGTGCTGGCAGAGGGGGGATGGGGGACGGTGGGGACGGGGTGGCAGAGCTGCTCAGGGGCTGGGGTCCTTTTTCCGTTTCTGGAAGCGACGGAACTTGCCCTGGATGGCAAGCGCTGCCTTCTCAGTCTCGGGCGCGTTCAGGTCGATGTCTATCTCCTCCTCCTCCTCCTCCACCTTCTTGGTGTTCCCGGCTTTGGCTGCAGGGAGAACCAGCTGGCAGTCACCCCTGCGGCTCCACGGGGGCCCACTCCGCTCCGGGCAGCAGGGGGCACTGGCCTGCAACTCCTGCCGGGGCACTGGCCTGCAACTCCTGCCAACATCCAGCCCCCCACAGGACCAGCCCCCCCACTGCCCAGGGTCCCCCAAAACTCTGGGTGCAGTACGCAGTCCCCCACCCCACTCCACTCCCATGGGCTTTGCCTCCCCTATCCACGTCCTTGATCTTGCTCAGTTAGTGCTGATGAGTGCCAAATAATACACAGCGGGAAAGTTGATGTATACACTAGTGGGGTCTAAATTAGCTACTTCCACCCCCGCAGGAGGTCTTGGCGTCCCCTCGGACAGTTCTCTGGAAACATCCACTCCCCGGGCATCAGCGCTCCCGTGGCTAAGGTAGGTGGGGACCTACCGCCACCAGGCTGCTCCCAGGAGGTTAGAGCGGCAGTGTGGGCCAGGTGATAGCTTTTCTTGCACCCACTTCTGCTGGCGAAAGAGACAAGCTGCCAGCTCCACAGAGCTCTTCTTCAGGGCTGGGAAAGGTCCTCAGAGCTCGGCCTTCCTCTCTCCCCAGCAGCAGTGGGTCTAACAACAGATATTACCTCAGCCCCCTTGTCTCTCTAGAAATATCAGAACACCACTACAGCAATCCCGGGGGTCCCCACACTTGAATAGTGGGTCCAGTTCCAGTCATCTCAACAAGGAAATGGTGCAACTGGGAAAGGTTCAGAGAAGGGCAGCAAAGGTGATCAAGGGTCTGGAACGGCTTCCAGCCGAGGAGAGATGACAAAGATTAGCACTGTTCAGCTCAGTAAAGACACGACTAAGGGGGACCTGATAGAGTCTAGAAAATCATGACTGGTGTCTAGGGAAATGTTATTTTACCCCTTCACACAATGAGCAGACACAAGGTTTAATACAAACAAGAGGAACAACGCACAACTAACGTGTGGAACTCATTGCCAGGGGATGTAGTGACAGCCAAAAGTATAGCTGGACTTGCAAAAGAACTGGCTAAGTTCCTAGAGGATAGGTCCATCAGCAGCTATAAGCCAAGACAGTCAGGGACACATCCCTGTGCCTGAGGCGACCCAAACCCCTGACTGGCAGAAGGGGAAGACAGGGTGGATCTCTCAGTAATTGCCCTATTCTGTCCACATCCCCTGAAGCTCTGGCTGGCCACGGGTACAGACAGGCTACTGGGCTAGATGGAGCACGGTGTGACCTACGGTCGCTGTTCTCATTGTCCCCCAGGAGAGGCACTCCAGTCCCCCAACCCAACCTTCTCCGGCAGCTGCCTGTGCCGAGGGCATGGGCAGTGTCCCCCTCCCTGGCTCCTGGATGGGTAGGGGGGAGGCCCAGTGGGGACCCAGGACACAGCCATGCCCCAGCAGCCCGGGATGGTGGGGCATGCAGGCCAGGTGGAGGGACGCTGGGGGCAGCTCCCCATGGTGTGTGGGGGAGGGCATGCTGCAGGCTGGCACAGACAGGAGAGCGAGTGCGAACATGGCAGCTACAGGCCCCACAGCCCCAGCTTCAGGGGCCATGCGCTCGTCCTAGCGATTTCCCTGCGGAGCACTGAGGGCCCGGGTCAGGCTCTGGCATTCCACATTCCCCTGACTATTGCCGAGCACTTAATGAGGCAAAGCAGGGGCAGGGCAGCAGCCAGGAGAGAGGGTTCTTCCCCGGGGTGAAAGAAAACCAAGGGAGAGCCGGGGCTGTAAGCCCCCACTTCCCACCCTCCTGTGCCTGCCTCCAGTCCAAGCCAGGTGCAGCTGGCGGGGAGACTGCGCCGGTGCCACCCTGCAGAGTGTGTCCACTGGACGGCAAATGGACCCAACGCTTCCATGGCAGGCGCATGGAGTCAGGGGGAGGGGATGCCTCTGCCCCTTCGCCCCATGGACGGATCTGCTAGGCACGGGCAGCCAGGCACGTTCGCTGCTGAGCCCTCATGCCATCAGTACAGACGCCAGGGGGGAGGTGGGTGCCCGGGGCAGGAGCTGGGGGAGCGGGGGAAGAGCGCGGTTAGACAGGTGCCCGGGGCGGGTGCCTGGGGCAGGAGCCGGGGGGGGGCAGTTAGGTAGGTGCCCGGGGCAGGAGCCGGCGGGGCGGGTAGGGGGAAGCGGGTGCCCGGGGCAGGAGCCGGGGGGGGGGGGGGGCGGAAGCACGGTTAGACGAGTGCCCGGGGCAGCAGCCTGTAGCATTGCCTGTGGAGAGCTAACAGCATCGTTGCAGCTACATTCCCCTCCCCACAGGCTGCCTTCCGCGACCTGGCCTACGTGGGGTGGGGCAGCCTGAAGGCAGCTCCTGCCCTGCAGGGAGCCCTCTGGGGGGCATGCTGGGGGGTTGCAGACATGGCTGATGCCCAAGCGCTGGCATGTTGACAGGGAGCTCTGTGCTGGGCGATGGAGCCCACCCCATGTCACCGCAGCTATGTCTGCGCTGGGAATACTGGGAGCCAGCTCCATGGGTGGCAGTGGCCTGGCTGGCTTAGACAAGACAGCAGTAAGACCGGCTGATCCCAGTCCCGCTGCCGCACCGTGGGGAGCTGCTCGCTGGCCCCCTGAGGACACAGGCTGGGGAAGCCAGGGGCAGCTCTGTCTTCTCCAAGGGAACAGGAGTCCCTGCAGCACTACACTGGGAATTGCCGTCCTCTTTCAATCCAGCTTTGCCCCAGGCCAATCAGAGGAGAGTCCTGGGGTGTTTGGGGGGGGCAGGGTGTCCCTCTTTCTGATGTATTGGATCTCTGGAAACACCCCACTGGGGCACAGGGCTTGAGGGATGGGAGTAGCCAGAGGAGCTGAAAGCCTGTGGGGTCGGTGCAGTTTGGCTGCATGTGCCGTGGTGCGGGGACGTAGCATCCAGTGGTAACATTGCAGGCCAAGCTGTGCCAAGGGACACTGCGGCACGGGAATGAGGGCAGGGCAGGTGACTCCTGCATGGCGCTGGACAGGTTCAAGTTGTTGCTCTGGGAATTTCCTTACTCTTGGAGAAAGCGTTTGTCAGAGCCCTGCCCAGGGGGAAGCCACAGATTGTTATGTCCGCTTATGGGGCTCTGTGCCAGGGCAGAGTCCTACCAGCGAGTTTCTAGACCCTGCCAAGGCCTACGCTTTACAAGGACGGGGCATCATCTCACCCCCAAGGGAGGTTAACTTCTGCCCAATGCTTCTCCGCACCCAGGTGACCGCAGGGCTGACGGGTTTCAAAGGCCTGACCTCGAACAGCTGCTCCCCTGTAATGAAACTGGTTCTGTCTCCAGCTAGATGCCCTGGGCCAACCCCCGACATAGACACGCTGGCGTACAGCCGTCGAGGTGATGCCCAGCCATGGTGCCAGCGACACGGACTCAGGAATGGGAGAGGGCTCATAGGCACTAGCACTGGATGGAAGTTGTTCATACACCTCCCCCAGGCCTGTGCACAGCGGCAAACTCTCCACCAGCCCCCTTCCCCCCCATTCTCTCCCCCCCCCCCCCGTGAGCCACAGCAGTGCAGCCTCTTCACTCACCTTTCTCCTCACGGCTGGGAGCCTGGCTGGGGGCTGGGGACTCATTGGAGCTGAGCTGCAAGAGGAGAGAAGGCGCCTATTAGCACACGCTGTGCACAGCCAGGCTCTCTGGCACCCTGGCATTACCCGCCCCTGCACACAGCTGCCATGGCTGCCAGCCAGCGGCACACACCAGGGGGTTTGGGGTAACAGCTGCTGGAGAGGGGGGAGTGGATCATGCAGCCAGCAGAGGGGACCGTGGATCACAGCCTGTGGGGGCCACCCCAGTCTGTGTTTTCTAATCAGAGCCTGAGAGCTCCCTGCCTCTGCTGTAATTATCCTCTAGCAGTCCTGGTTGTGGAGGGCTTCACCCGCAGTGTGCCTGGAGGACTCAGGCAGCTTGGCCAAGCAGCAGAGCCTGCACACACACAGCAGCTGGATGCACTGTGCATCCATCCTGCAGCTGAGACGCAAACTGGAACCTGCCCCATCAGCTCCCCATACGCAGCTGCTCAAATAGCAGGACCAATAGGCAGCTTCCTCCAGGCCAGGCAGGTAGTGGGGAGATGGTCCCAGCCGGGAGCGCCCCCTGGCTGTGCCAGTAGGGGGCGCACTGAGCCAGTCCCAGCCGGGAGCGCCCCCTGGCTGTGCCAGTAGGGGGCGCACTGAGCTCATCCGAGCTAGGCACACTCCCTAGCTATGCTGGTAGGGGGCACACAGAGTCAGTCACTTCCCCATGAAGCGAGGGGCCCAGCATTCCCCAGTAACCTGCAGTTCTCTTTCCACCAACCTGCCTCAGCCCAGAAGGGATCTGGCCTCCCCAGGCCTCGCCCTCTCTGCTGAGGCAGCCAGCTGTGAAGGTGGGAATGGGACGGGGCTCTGCCGCAGCTGGGCTCCTCAGGCCCCAAAATGAGATAAACCAGGGGGTTTTGAATGAAGATACAGCCCCCTTTGGACATCTCCGACGTAGTCTGTGGACCACAGGTTGAAAGCCACTGCACCAGAACAACGGAACAGACTGCCTGGGGAGGTCATGGAAACTCCTTCACTGGAGGTTTTCAAAAGGTGGCTGGAGCCATCTGTCTTAGGTGGTCTGCAGACCCTGGGGGACCGCAGACTATGCCAGGGATTTCTAAAGGGGGCCACATCTCCATTCAAAATATTTTAGGGGTCTGCAAATGAAAAAAAGGTTGAAAACCACTGCACTGTGTCCTTACCATTAGGAAGTTTTTCCTGAGATTTCATCTAAATCTGCTGTGCTGTAGTTTTAACCCATTGCCTCTTGTCCTGCCCCCCGCAGCAGGAGAACAACTTTTTTCCATCTTTTTTATGGCAGCCTTTCAAGTATTTGAAGACAGCTATCATGTTTCCCCATAATCTCCTTTTCCAAACTAAACATACCCAGTTCCTTCAGCCTGTGCTCAGATGGTTTGCATTCCATCCCTCTGATCATCTTTGTCACTTGCCTCTGGATCCTTTCCAGTTTCTCTACATTGGTGACCAAAGCTGGATCCACTACTCCAGCTGAGGCCTAACCAGCGCTGAGTAGAGCAGTTCTATCACTTCCCGTGGCTTGCATGCTATGCTTCTGTTAATGCAACATAAAATTGCATTTGATTTTTTTGCAACAGTTTTGCATTGCTGACCCCTGTGGAGTTTGTGATCCACCACAACTCCCAGATCCTTCTCAGCAGTGCTGCTGCCAAGCCAGGTATCCCCCCAGGCCAGATTTGTGCATTTGCTTTTTCTTCCCTAAGCACAACACCTTACATTTGTCTTTGTTTAATTTCAGTCTGTTGTCTATAGCCCAGATCTCCAATTTATCAAGATCCCTCTGCATTTTAGCTCTAGCCTCCTAAGGCCTTGGCTACACTTACCCGGTAGTTCGGCGGCGAGCGATCGAACTTCTGGGTTCGACTTATCGCGTCTAGTCTGGACGCGATAAGTCGAACCCGGAAGTGCTCGCCGTCGACTGTGGTACTCCAGCTCGGCGAGAGGAGTACCGCGGAGTCGACGGGGGAGCCTGCCTGCCGCGTGTGGACCAAGGTAAGTTCGAACTAAGGTACTTCGAACTTCAGCTACATTATTCACGTAGCTGAAGTTGCGTACCTTAGTTCGAATTAGGGGGGTAGTGTAGACCTGGCCTAAGTGTTTGCCACCCCTGCCAGCTTTGTCTCAGCTTTGATCCGTGTGCTCTCAATTCCTACAACCAGGTCATTAATACAGATGTTAAACACCAGACCCAGAACAGATCCCCGTGGAACCCCACTTGAGAGCTCCCTCCAATCTGACACCATTCCAGTAATAGCTGCGCTTTGTTTGCAGTCATTTAACCAATTACGTATCCACTTAATGGTCGTTCCGCCAAGCCCGCATTTCTCCAGTCATGTGGGACAGTGTCACCAGCCTTGCTGAAGTCCAGGTATATTACTCCCACCGCGTTCCCCCATCCACCCTGTGTGGAAAGCTCTGGGGTGGGGGGTGGCCCCACTGCTTAGAGCCACCCTGCCCCCTGTTTGCCATTCACAAACACAGCTTCCCTAGGGGTAAATAACACCAGTGACAGAGACAGAAAGAGTGGATGGTCCCATGCACCTCAGTGGGGGGCTCCCTCCCCACCCCCACAGGAGGCTCTGGCTGAGGCCAGAGGCAGGAGCACAGTGGTCCCCAGCTAGCCACCCTGGGGCCTAGGTGGGGGCCTATATGGCAGCCCCTCCCCCTCTGACACCAAATGGGGCCATGGACCTGGACACTGGGATCCCGAGTGTCTGGAGCAGAGGGACAGAGACAGGTGGGGCGTGAGCAGACAGAGCCCCAGGGGGCTGTCAGAGAGAGAGGAGACCAAATCGGCAGGGACATGATCCACAACCATGCCCAAGAGCAGCAGTAGCCTGGAGCTGTGGGACTCCCCTGGGGGTTCCCCCCCCCCCCCATCTGCTTGAGACCTGGGCTCCCGCCCTGCCCCGCATCAGACACAGGCTCCTCCTGCAGGGACCCCAAGCTGCTTGCTCTGTGGGAACCAGCCTGGTCGCTGCCCTTCTCCCAGGACCTGATGCTGCAGTGCCCCCCCCCCCCCCCCCCAGCACAGCCCCGCTCCCCAGGACAGGATGCTGCAGCCTGGGCCTCTCCCCTCCCATCTGGCAGGATGCTGTGTGGCTACAGCAGCTGGTTGTTTAGTGCTCCCTTGGGGGGGGGGGGGCGGTTGTGATAAATGAAGCCGTTAACTCCCACTGTGCAAATGCCAGCAGCACTGTGGAGGCAGAGCCAGAACACAGCCCTGAGCGCAGCCCACAGGGTCAGGGTGGGGGGGAACCGCCCCTGGGGCAGGGGCAGGCTGTCTCTAAGGCTCCTGGCTGGGCACCGCTCCCTGTATAATCTCCTGAGGTGGTGGAGCTGCAGCTCATCCCCCCGCACTAATGGCTGGGGCAGGATCTGTCCTTCCACCCTGCCCCTCCCTTGTGGCTGACAGTGCTGCCCTGTCATGTGCAGGACCAGGGCTGGAGGGGTGGGAGGTGAAACAAGGACGGGGATTAGCTGGAGCCCTGGCATGCGGCCCAAGGGGAACCCTGGGGCTATGGGCGAGACTGGGGTACCCTCTCCCCCACTGCTCTGCCTCTGACTGGAGCCCAGTGCTGGGGCACTGCGTGCAGGGCCAGACCCCGCCTCCCCTCCCCCGCTCCACTCACCAGGCCCATTTCTAATCCCCTTAGCAATCTCACTATTGGCTTTGATCTCGTTAGACACCCGGCTCCCACCTGCCTCCGCGGCTTTGCGCACAGGGTCACGTGGCAGGAGGTCCGTCTCTGTCCGTCTGTCCACCCCCCTCCACCCGGCCTCGCTCCTGGGGGCACTGACATCATAGCAACCCTCTGATTTCTAAGGGTGCTTAAACCTGCCTGTGCACCCCTGGAAGCCTGCCCATCCCCCTTTCATCCCCCCACAGCGGCAGTAGGGTCCCTACATGACCTTCATTGACCCCCAAAGTCTACACTGCTCCCCACAGTGCCCCCTGCAGGGAGGGGCAGGTGCCTCAGCTCATGGGGAAAAAGCAGCAGCAAGTGGCTCCCCTTTGTTTTCAGGGCATATCCTTCCCCCTTCCCAGAAAGGGCTCACGGAGGAGTTTGGTTCCACTCCATTGTGACTCTCCCCGGGGCACAAGCTGGCGGCTCCGCGCAGCAACTGGCTTTTTGTTGCCTGTGACGGGCTCCCATTGCTCACACAGCCCCTTGCTGAGATAACTACCAGCCTCTGCACCGCCTGGGGCCCGACCCTGTTGCCTGCCCCACGGCACGGAGCGAGGGACAGCTGCACCCCGCCACTAGGCAGCAAAGGAGCCCTCCCTGCAGGCTGGGCTGCAGTGCATGAACCGCTCCTGGTCCTGCCAAGGGAGCAGGGTGGGGTCAGTGTGGGGCTCCCACCCCTGGCCAGGGGCTCGTGGAGCAGGGCAGCCCCTGATGGGTCCCTACTGGCAGAGACAGCCCTGCCTGGGAAGATGGGGATCCCAGCCATGTTCTGCAGCTGCCTGGGCTAAGGGACCACGCCTGTTAGTGCTAACTGGAGCGCCTCTCACCCCAGAGGGGCCTGAGCACCACAGGGGCATCGTGTGGGGCCATCCAGGTGTCGTGCAGAACTCCCCGACCGAGACCATGCCCCCCCCCACACACACACAGATCACACTGACTGAGATCAGGGCCCCCTTGGTGCCAGACAGGCCCCCCGACCGAGACATCCCTGACCTAGTGCTGGGTGCCCCATGGCACCATACAGACACCCCACCTGCCAAGATTGGGACCTCTCAGGGCACCAGGCCCTGCACAAAGACCCAGCGAGAGCCAGTCCCTTTGATGAAGAGCTCAGAGGCCAATAGAGGAAACAGACTCAGGGCCATTCCCCACCTGAGACAGAGGGGAAGGCGCTGCCCCAGTTCACACTGAAGCCCATGGTCTCCTCCATGCCTGTGTGGCCCTTTATCCATGGGAGGACACTGCTGGCCAGAGGTGCCCTAGACCAGTGGTCCAGCCATCCCAGTGCCCTCTCAGAGATGGCACCATATGCCACATGCATTGCTATCCCTTGGTGAAACTCCCTTCCTGACCGCTGGCTATCCCTGCCCTGAAATCTGCAGCACACGAGCCCTACTGTCCCTGCAGCTCCCCACGGCATGGATGGATCCAGTGCAGAATTTTCCCCATGCCCAGGGGCGCTTCGGCTCACCCTGTGGCCATGTGAGATGGGCCCAAGCAGGCCCAGTGCTCAGCCTAGTTCCCAGGGCCTTGCCTCGGTAGCCCACAGCTCTGCCTGTAACAGAGCACTTCGGAGGCAGAGCCAGCCCTGGAGAAGGGCAGCCGGCGGGAGGTAGCAGAGGAACCAGCAATGCTGCTCCTGGGCATAAGAGCCCTCCTTGGCTGCGTGTCTGGGCTGCCCCAGAAAAAGGGGCCCAATCCTGATGGAGGCAGCAGAGTCCTGAGCTGCTGTGAGCACGTGTAAGGGCCAAACGACCGTAACAACCCTTTGTCCGGCTCTGAAACCTGTCCTGACACGGCCCCAGGGCCCTGACATCAAAGCTGCCCTTATATGGGAAAAGGGCCCGTGCGCTGCCAGCCCCTTGGCATGGTGGATGCAGCATCCAAGACAAACAGTCCCAGGGAGAAGGGGAGGCCAAGAAGGGATGGGGCAGGGTGACAGGGGTCCCGCCGCTCTGCTGACAAGCTCAGCAGAGAGCCCAGACCTGGAGATGCAGGGGTGCCAGCCTCCTCCCCCTGGGCACCATGCCCACTGCTCCCTGCAGGCCAGGGAAGCAGCACACCGCTCGGCCAATAAGCCGCTCAGCATGAGAAAATCCCCCCTCCCAGGACAGGCTTCCTAATTACCCTAAAAGCCAGAGCGCACCAGGCTGCCAGCTACTGACAGATAACCCCCCTCCCAGCGCTCGGCTCCCCACTCCAGGAGCCGCACCGCCCCATGCCCTCCCCAGCACCGCATGGCTGGCTCTTCATTATCCCCTTAGCTTCCCTCCCTCCCCCTCCCCCCCCGCCCCACTCCAGTCTGTCACTCACTGGGCCGGGTTTCACCTCCCCTGGCCCAGATCAGCCTCTCAGCGCTGCCCCCAAAGCGCTCCTGGCTCGGATGTATTTTTCCGCAAGACGGATTGCTGCAGTTAGAGGCTGCCAGTTCCCCCCTCCTCCCCCCACGTGCAGCACAGCCGGCTTCCCCTGCGCTGGGGACGTGCTGCACTACCTGCCTGGGATTTTCCATCTCAGACTCGGCTCAGTCACGGAACCACTGTCTGGAGCCATTTATTCTAGGTGATTAAAGACAGCTGTGTGCTTCCCAGCGCTCCCACTACACCGGGCACGCAGTGAGCTGTGCTGGGCCCGGAGTAGCTGGGAGTTCCCCCCCATGGCCACTGCTCCTGCCTCACCCTCTACAGCGCCCCCTGCTGGGAGAGGAAGGGGCTGGAGTAACCATGAGCTCCCCACACAGCCAGAGCTCCTGCCTCGCTCCCCACGGCACCCCCAACTTTTTGCTCAACTCTGAATTTGGGTTTTTGCTCTGCATCGGTTGCTAAGGCAACCCCTGATGATCCATCCCATAATGGTCTCAAGCCCAAAGCATGTGCGCTTGTAACCTCCCAGGGAGAAGCTCTTATGAGGCCGCAAGCTCTTCCTGGGTTGCCCATGGGGATCAACTCAGTGCAGGCCAGTCTGAGCACAGGGCCACGGGGGACAGGGGGCCCAGGCCTGAGCTCGGGGCCTGCTGGGCAGGAGCGGGGTGTCAGGGCACCCAGGGAAGGGTGGCTCTGTGAGAGAAGATGGAGGGAGGTCTGCAGCCCCTCGTTTTAGCACTGCCCAGGGCTCCCCCCCGGGGGAAGTTCCTTGTCATTTCACAGGGGCCTGGGACACTGCAGGAGCTGCTCTGTCCCCAGCTCATGGGGGGAGCACTCTGCTGCTCCCCCCATGCAGCCACCCCCTCCATGACTCCATCTCCCTTTTGCCCTCCCCCCAAAACTCCCCTCCCACCCGCTGCCAGCCCCTGCTGGGGGAGAGCTGAGTCCGTCCAGGCAGCCTCCCGCCCTGGGGGGGGGAGGGGCTGGGAACAGGAAGCCCCCCCCCCCCCCCCAAGAGTTTGCAGCTGCCCATCACTGGTGCTCTCACACCATCAGGGCCCTGGCCCCTGCTCCAAAGCCCAGGTCCTGCCACTTGTGCCAGAGGAGAACTCGCTACCCACCTGCTTCGACAGACTGCCACGGCCTAGAAATGCCTTGTGCCCAGCAGAGCAAAGAGAAGGGGCACTGCCCCAGGAGACAGGAGGGGCACTGGCTTTGGGCACCCCACAATGCCCTCCTGTTCCGCCCTCGCCAGGCTGGGCGCTGCAGGGCTGGGCCAAGGCTACTGGGGCTCATGCCAGGGGCTCACAGCCTGCAACAGGCAGCGTCTTACCCCATTTGTCCAATTCCCTGCCCAGGCCCACTACAAACCCCCTTTGGCACCAGCCCCTGGCTGGTGACTGCACACCATGGAGCAGCTCTGAGCCCTCAGCCAGGGGGCAATGGGGACAGACATGCCAGCCAACATCAGCCTGAACATCAGCTAGAAACGGGCCTCAGGAGACCCAAGCGCCAGGCTCGTGCCCCAATCACTAGAAGACCCTCCCTCCCTTCCTGATCTAGACCAGGCTTGACCACAGCTAGCCAGGAGGAGCAAGGGCATGCCAGGGGCTTTTCACCCCTGTTCATGGGGTGCTGCAGGGAGCGGGGCGGGAGTGCTGGCTGTGGGGGGCGCTCCAGGCTACACCAGTCCCAGCCTTTCCTAGCAGGGGACAATGTCTGTACAAGGTCTCTCCAAAGAGACCCCCAAGAGAGACCCATGCTGATCAGCATGCAGGACGCCACCCCAAACGCGGGGGAAGGTGGCGTGGGAGCAGCACGGGGGGAGCTTTGAACCCTCTTTATGAGCCCGACGGGGGGTGGGGGTGACAGGAACTGTGCATGTGCCGGTTGCCATGGAGATGGGCTCCAGCAGGTAACACCAGGGGCCCCTTTCACTCTGCTCACCTGGGCCTATATGGGCAGCCCCCTCCCCAGCACACCCTGTGAAGCCTGGAGAGCCCACCAGTGCTGGGGGGCACCAGGCACTGGAGTCTGAATCTCAGCGCTGGATCTGGAGCGATTACCTGCTACTCTGCCGGCTCCCAACACCACAGTTCCTGCGCAGCCCTTCAGATCAGCCCTGCCTGCCCCCAGGGCCTGGGGTATGAGCGGGGGCTCTGTACAACACCCTTCCACCGCCCCCCCCAACACACACACACACTGCTGAGCCATTGCTATGTACCTCTCGGCTGCTCCACCCCAGAGGCAGCTGCATGCCCATGGTGCTGCAGTATGGACAGAGCTGTTGGGACGTAGCATCCTGCCCAAAGGCCCCCTTGCCAGTGCTGTAACACAGCCCCAGCCACCCAGCATGGTCACTAGGTCACTTAGAGCCAGGCAGAGCTTCACACAGCGGTGGTGACGGAGTGCCCGTCCTGCTGCCCCAACAGCAGAGGGAGCTCTCACATGTGCCAAGGGAGCATCTCTGGCATCAGTGAGCAGTGCGGGGCCTATGACACACAAGGGACAGTTCTGATTCCATCCATGGCCAGACCCAGACACATGCCACTTCATGCCCACAGAAGTGAAGTCCTCACGCTTCCGAGTGCAGAGACACCCATTGCCCCAGATTCAGCCTGATGCAAGCTGGCAGAGCCGTTACTGGAGCCATTCCTGGCACATCTTCCACACTGAGCCGAGGCCCAGGCAGCACCAGGGCTGCATCGTCAGCAACTCGGCCAGCAGGAGGGAGACCGGCCACAGCCGCAGAGCTCAAGGCTGGAACCACTGGATCCAGTTGGCCCCATGTCTCAGGCTGCTTCGCCCCAGGGGGTTGGCTCAGGACATTCCCCAAATAGCTGGGACAGTTGGGAGATTCTCCCTTCCAAGGGTTTCCTCTTCCCTCTGTCCCACTCGCATTCAGGGTAGGGGAGCAAGCCCACAGGTATGCCCAGCCTGGAGAGTCCACAGGGGAGGGGACAGCCAACCTGTCACAGCCAGGGACACCACCACAGGGAAAGAATGAGCCAATCACAGCCAGCGCGCAAGACCCCTCTGAGGGAGTGACTCTCAGTCCCATGGGGGAGCCGCTCAGAGCCCCAAGTACATGCTGTGCTTCCCCTCACTGGGTCTCCCCCCGCTTATGGCAGCTTTGGCACCTGTGGAGGCGGCCGAGCTGAGCCACAAAGGGGACAGGAGGCACCGGGCAAGGTAATCCCAACCCTCAGCCCCACCATGCCTGCCCTCCACACCCCCTTCTCTGCCACTGCCCCACACTCCTGACCCACAGCCCCTAGCCTGGGGCTCTACACCCCCAGCTCTGCCAGCACCCCTCAATCCTGACCCACAGCCCCTAGCCTGCCCTCCACACCCCCTTCTCAGCCACTGCCCCACACTCCTGACCCACAGCCCCTAGCCTGGAGCTCTACACCCCCAGCTCTGCCAGCGCCCCTCAATCCTGACCCACAGCCCCTTGCTATCCCGGCCCTGGGTTCCCCTCCCCACTGCTCTGCCAGTGCCCCTCAGTCCCGACCCAGAGCTCCGTGGGCTCCTCCAGTGAAGGCTGCTGGCTCAGCCATGGCAGAGAAGTTAATGGGGCAGAACAGGTGAGCTGCGGAGGAACATGGCATTCAAACAGGGTTCAAAAGAGAACTAGATAGGTTCATGGAGGATAGGTCCATCGATGGCGATTAGCCAGGATGGGCAGGGATGGTGTCCCTAGCCTCTGTTTGCCTGAAGCTGGGAATGGATGACAGGGGATGGATCACTTGATGATCACCTGTTCTGTTCACTCTCTCTGGGGCACTGGCCGCTGTCAGGAGACCGGATACTGGGCTAGATGGACCTTTGGTCTGACCCAGTATGAATGCTCTTATGTTCTTCCTCCTTGCCCCATCCCAGAGTAGCGGCTCCCCCAGACACACACTGCCCCAGACAGGAGGAGGGAGGCCCCGCCTGTTCCCTTCAGGGCTGTGGCTGTGGTCGGAACAGCAGTGGTCCAGACAGCAAGTGGGGCCAGGGGGCGCACTGTATGGCAGGGTTCACCCATCAAGCTGTGGGGACCAGGCTCTGAGCAGCCCAGGGATCAGCAGGTTAGGGTTAGTCAGGGAAGCATCCCATCTGTGGGAGAGGGGGTGTCTGCCCTGTAGCAGGGAGTGGGAGGAGCTGGAATAGCTGGGGTCAGAGCTGGAGCAGGGCCAAACTCCATTTGTGGCCAGGAGACATGTCACCTGTGACTGGGGGCTCTGATCTGAGGGGGGGGGGGCAAGAGAGAGAGACTGATTGGGAGACCTACACAGGCAGTTGCTCCAAACCCAGCCCTCCAGTGCCCTCACCCCCCCCACACACACACCCTTCTGTCACCACCACACCCCCCCACTGTCAGGGGCTCTCCCTAGGCAATGCCAGCTCCTGCACCTGTTACCACTGCCCTCTCTTACATGCTCAGCCCTGCTCCCCCAGGTCACCGGCTCCGCACTGTTAACAGCTGATGGAGATTCTCCTGCAGCTCAGGCTTCGGAGCCTGGGTTTTTGGAGCAGGGTGGTGGCGCTCCGGGCCCCTCTCACTGCACCACACAGCTCACAGACAGGGCGCATGTACAGGCAGCTGGGAAGTCCCTGTGGCCAACGCATGAAAGAAAGACCCTGAGACACGAGGAAGGGAGTGAACTTGCTGCCCACCCACAGCACCTGCCACGCAGTGCGTGGCAGGGGAGTCCGAGAGCTTATGGGGCAAAGCTTCAGCTTGCAGGGAGGCACCATGCTCCACCCCCCAGCAGAGGAGCAGCCGCCCAGCAAGGGGGCTCACACAGCGCAAGGGACGGAGAACCCAGGTGTCCTGACAACAACCCTTGCTTGAGCCCCTCCCTGCTGCATGATGACACAGGGACAGGCCCCAGCGCCAGCCTGGAGGGATCCAGGCATTTTGGGACACCTCTGTTTGTTCCTAGCCAGTCGCCAGAGACAGGAGTGAGTGCTCCATCCCCTGGGAGGCACCGTTGTGCTGCTCCCTCCTCCACAGCGACAGGCACCTGGGATTTGGTGAACACACAGCTGGGAAGCAGCCTGCCGCCGCTTGAGGGGCAGCCGCTAGTGGGGCTGGAGCAGTCAGCTGGTGTAGGAGAGCCTGGCACATTGGGGTCAGGTAGTGCAGTGGGTCAGGCAGAGGCTCAAAGCTGCAACTTGACTTCAGCAGGACCCTACACAAGCTTCCTACAGGAGACCTTAATACCCTTGCCTGCCAGGAGCTTCTGGGGGCCCCATGCCAATGGGCAGAGCTGGGTCCGAAAGCCAAACCCTGGGGCTCGCACTCTGGGTGCATGTATCTGTCCATCCATCCCTCTCCCCTCCTCGGACGGTCTCTTTAGAGACACAGCATAGCCTGGAACTCTGGATTCATGTTTTGTTGCGTGGATGGATGGTAGGAGAGAGATCACTTGATCATTACCTGTTAGGTTCACAGTAAGGCCATTCTTACGTTCTTACGTCTCCACAGAGAGAAGCTCTGCGAACAAAGCCAGGAACAGACCCAGACCCGCTTCC
This sequence comes from Chrysemys picta bellii, assembly GCF_011386835.1. Lineage (NCBI taxonomy): Eukaryota > Metazoa > Chordata > Testudines > Emydidae > Chrysemys > Chrysemys picta. The sequence goes on from NC_088810.1 coordinate 14,551,827, forward strand.
ATCCAGGGCCCCGGAGACTGTCACTACAGGGTGCTCTTTGCCAGGCCCTTGGCCATGCCTGGGTCATGACGGCTCCCAACACCGCTGGCACTAACTGGCTGCATTTGCTGCCCAGGGCTGTATGAGCCTCCTCTGCCCCTAGGACGGGATGAGCTTATCTGCCCCCAGCATGGTCATCCCAGCACCCCTGGATTCTGAGCACTGCACACTTGCTCCCAGCCTGGCTGCTCTCGCCTCCCCAGAAGAGGGCATGGGGCTCCCTCCCAAGGTCCCTCCCTCTGTACCTTCCCATCGTGTGCACCTTTTCCTGGCACTGGGCGGAGGCCGGCCAGCCCAGGGCTGCCTCTGCAGTTACTGCCCTCAAGGGAGCCCTGCAGAGTGACGTCAGTCTCATGCTCCCCCCCCACCCCCAACGAGTGTCAGCCCAGCAGTGCTCAGCTGCGGCTGGGAGAGCCCAGCTGGGGTGGCGCCAGGCTGGGGTACCAGGGCATCCCCAGCAGCTCCAGACTGGTGCTAAACTTCGACTTAAGCTGGAGCAGAGCTGCCCCAAGAGTGGCCGAGCCTGGGACCAGCAGGACTTTCACACTGAGCGCCAGAGCCAGGAACACAGAGCCCAGGGCTGGCTCCACCTGGACCAAGCACCCCGGTCGCCAGGATACCACTAATCACACTTGCAGCTGTGGGTGGGTGGGGGAGGGGTGTTACCGGCCGAGGGTGTAGCTGGGATGGGAGGTCACCTCCCCACTGCATCCTCACCACGTGCAGCACAGTCAGGGCACAGCAGGCTTTGGGTGCTGGATTCCCCAGGCCCCCAGCCACCCACAGGGACTCCTCCATCAGGGGACAGAGCCCGAGCAGTGAAGGGAGGGACACCCCAGGGTCTCAGAAGGGCTGTGCTCTACCCAGCCCGCTTCTGAGTGCCCAGCATCCAGCCATATGATTAGCAGCCTTTCCTCAGGGCTTCACTGTCACCCACATCCCACCAGGCAGGGGAGACCTGGGGCCAGCCACCCCTCAGTGCCCACCTCTATTCCCCCTGGGGCACACTCAGCCCCTGCAAGGGGGCACAGACACCAGCCGGGGAGGAGCCTGTCTCCAAGAGTGGGGCCAAAGCCCCAGAGCCATGGGGCCATGGTGATGCTAAGGGGACCAGGGCTGAGCCAGGTCGCCCCCAGTGGGGTGTGGGCAAGGGGGGGGGCAGCCCCTTGGAGGCGGTTCCCCCGCCCCTCGGCCAGCCAGCTGGGAAAGTGTCACCAGCCCCCGACTCCAGCATCTCTGGAGCCAGCCCGCGGAGCTGAGCACGGGTGCCCGTCGGGGGGCGGGGGTCCCCCGGCTCTCCCCAGCCGGGCTCCCCGCGGCCCCTCCGCCCATCGCCCGGCCCAGAACCTCACCTGGCTCATGGCGCTGCGCGGGGCGGGCCTGGTGGGGACGCTACGCGGCGATCGCGGCTCCGCGGGTCTGGAGCCGGCTGCGCCCTCGCCGCCTTTATAGCATATGGCCGGACCCCGCGCGGCGCCCGACTGACAGCCCCGGGCAGCCAATGGGGGAGCGCAGCGCTCTGCTGCATTTCCAAACTAGGCTAAGGCGGGCCGAGAGTAAACAGGAGCGGGGAGGGAGGGGGACTGCGCTGCGCCCAGGCAGCTGGAGGGGGCGGCAGGGGGTCTCCGATGCGCCCAGGCAGCTGGGGAGGGGAGGCAGGGGGTCTGGGCTGCGTCCAGGTAGCTGGGGTGAGGCTGAGGACTGTGGGGGTGGGGGGCTGCGCCCAGGCAGCTGGGTGGGGGGGCTGGGACCGGAGGGGGGCTGCGCAGGCAGGTGCCTCTCGGCGGGGTCAGCCCACCCCACTCCCCTCTCCATAGGCCGCCCGGGCCCCCGTTCTTGGGATCTGGCCGTGCCCTGTCCCCGCACGGGATCCCTTCCCCTGGGCTCCTGCCGGGCTGCCCCCGGCACAGCCCTCGGGCTCCCTGGAGTGCAGGCTCCGGAGCGCCCCAGCTAGGGGTCTCCGGGAGCGGCTGGCGCCGTTACATAACCCTTGGGTACCAGCCCCTGGCTGCTGCCCCGGCCCTGCCCCGCAGGAAGCGGCTGAGCGGAGACAGAGATCCCCGCCGGGGCTTTTCCAGCCCGCGCAGGGTCCCTCTGCGCCTCCGCTTCCTTCCTGCTTCTTGGCACCGCCCGGAACCCGCCGATCTCCCGTGTGTAGGCAGCCCTGAGGGGAGACCCCCCTAACCGCCCCCATCTAGCAACGGGGCGCCCCTCTAGCCCTCCGGGACTCCCGCAGCGCTGGGGAGAACCAACCCTCACACAGACCCTGCGCTCCGGGCCGGGTTATCGGCCCCTGTGCAGCGCGGAAATGGAGCTGAGTAACTTGTTCAAGGTCAGGCAGCGAGTGAGAGCTGGGAATTGAACCCAGGAGTCCTGGTGCCCGCGCCCCCCGCACTCCCTTCTATCACACTCCCTCCCAGAGCTGGGCATGGAACCCACGAGTCCCTGGCTCTAACCTGCCAAGGAGGATGCCAGGGGTTCTGTGGGCACGTGGCTCCTGTTTGTCTTTCCAGTTGTTCCCTGGGACTCCCATGGGTGCTAGGACTGGAAATAACATGGCACCTCTGGGTAGGGTGACCAGATGTCCCGATTTTATAGGGACAGTCCCGATTTTTGGGTCTTTTTCTTATATAGGCTCCTATTACCCCCCACCCCCGTCCCGATTTTTCACACTTGCTGTCTGGTCACCCTACCTCTGGGCTTCCCTAAGACAGTGATGAAATCTAGTGAAATCCAGAGGCTCTGACCAGCCCATCTCACCAGCTTCAATGCCAGCTCTCAGGCAGTAGCCCTTCTGCATAGATCCTGCTCTGGATCAATGAACTCTGCACAGGTGCCAGCTAGAACCTCAGTTGCAACCGTGTGTCATCCTCAGGCAGTTCTCGCCAACAGGAGCTCCAGCACCCACTCACCCAGGGGCAGACCTAATGCACCGGCTGAATGTGTGAGAGCGTGGCGCCCCCTAGCGGCCAGTACCGATAACAACCTCCGCTAACAGGGTTACCCGTTTAGCTCAAACTACAGGGCCAGCAGGTTCAATCCCTGCTCCTGCCCGGACCGGTTTCATATGTGCTCTGTGAGGTGATTAACCTCCTAGTTACTGAGCTCAAATGTAACACTACAGAAAACAAAGTGTGTCAGCCTGGAGTACAGGACCCTTTACAGGGGTGCTCCAGAGAGTGGGGAGCAGAAAGTAGAGCCCCATGCTGCTGTCCTGAGGTGGGAATCTAATTTCTGACAGCAGGGGCTGCCCTTCTGCAAGAGGGGGAAGCAATGGAGCCCTGGATCCGGCTGCTATGACATCCCCTGTCCTGAGACAGCCCTGCTTTGGGTCCCCTGGGAGGGGGGGTCTTCACCACGTGGATGGTGTGAACCCCACAAGGAGGAGCCAGGATGCTAAGAGAGGCTGTAGGCTGAATTGAGTGGAGCTGCCCTCAGGGGATTCCCAATCTCCCCTGCTGCCCAGCAAACTTTGTTCCTGTGGCCTCTGTGTGGGCTGTCCAGGGCTGAGCCTGGCAGTGCTGTCCTGGCTCCTGCTCCCAGGTAGCACTCGCTCACCCATATGGATGTGGCTAAGTGGTGTCTGGCTTCGGATGCTGCTTTTGCCTCATGTTTAATTTAAGGCAGAAGCTGCAGCTGATAAAGAATTCATGCAGCGGCACTGAGGTCAGGGAAGGTGCCGAGGTTCCCATTGACAGCAGCAGGCCACTGGGCTCCCTGCTAGTGCCAGCGCCACACACCCTGTCTTGCCCCTCTGCCATGTTCTAGCTTGGAGCTGCCAGGCAGAGGTGCTTGGCATGGTGGATGCCCAGCCTTGGCCCCGCCACTCCCGCTGGGGCACCGGGCTTGCCCATAGACAACAGGCTTTGTGCTGCTCCTCCCAGCCACTTGCCCTTCCCCTCCTCTCTGAGCTCACAGCGGTCATAGCTTCAGATCCCATGGTGTCCCATCCAGTCCCTCCACAGGCCTGGGGCCAGGCAGGATTGTCCCTAGAGTTCTGCCCCAGACAGCACTGGGTCTGCCAGCCCTTCCCTTGGGGAGCGCTAGGGGGATTTCCAGTCCTGCCCTGGGCAGGCCCCAATGCCCAGCCCAGCTCCGGCCCCTGCGCCCAGCCCAGCTCCCCCTGCCTAGGGCAGGCCCTAATGCTCAACCCCAGCCTGGGCCTCGTGGGAGCTGACCTGCAGCACAGGCTCACCCCATGGTACACACAGCACAGTGACTTCAAACTGACCATCACATTCACACTTGGATCAACAATCAACACTGACTGTCCTCCTACAAAGTGATACACATGAGCTCACTCTGGGGCTGAAACACACTCACTGGGTCTCTCTCACACACACACTGGGACTGACACACACACACTGAAGCTGACACACTCACTGGGGCTGACACACTCAGGCTGACACACCCATGCTCTGGGGCTCACACACACACTCACTAGGGCTGACACACACACACAGAGGAAAAGACCGAGTCACCCTGGGGCCTCCCACAGGCAGCGCTGTCTGCCCTCCTGGAGCTGCACACCCCATCCAGGTGAACCTGGGGACAGAGAGCTTGGCCACCAAGACCAGCAGGGCCAAACCTCCCCATGAGCCAGCTCCCTGAGTCAGTGAAAGTCCAGCCCTGCCCCATAGCTGGAGGGCTTTGGTCCTGCCTACTCTGCCAGCAGCTCCCCATTCCCTCTCCAGTCAGGCATGCTCATTCCTGGCACTGCCTGAACACACACACACACACACACACACACACACGCTGCACCTCTGTATTCATACGCACACTGCACTTGTACATACATTCATACCACACGCACACCCCAACACACTCATTCACAGAACAATCACTTACTGTCTCTGCTTATCAGCCCTTCGCACTCCTACGCAGCATCTCCCTCCTCTGAGGGTCTCAGAGCACTGGGCATGCAAATGCTAATGAGCTGTGTGCCTCATCCTCTTGGCTCGATGTGGGACCCCTCTGTGCCTCAGTTTCCCCTCTGTGGCGGGGATAATGCCCCGAGGGCTGGGAAGGTAAATCCATTCATGTCTGCAGAGGCACTGAGCTCCCCAGATGGAGATGCCAGTGTCCCATGCCTGCTGGGTGAGGGGTCTCCGTGGCTTTGGGCTGGCTGTGACAGATGCCCCTGCGTCTGCACGCAGTGCCCCACCACCGCTGCCCAGGCAGGTAGCACCCACCATGTGCCCGGCCTTAGCCATTCCGGGGGGCGGGGGGAGGGCTGGCTGCCCCAGTGGCTCCTTCGCTGCTGCAGCAATCCAGGCTTCGTGGCCTTTCCCCAGCAAAAGCGGAGTCCCAGGGGCCCGTGCGGCAGGGGAGGGGGCAGGACAGAATGGGACTGTCATGGGAAAATAAAGACATCCTGTTCCAAACTGTGGTCCTGGCCTGAGCCATTGCGTCGAGGACAGGGGGAGCCAGGCAGAGTGGAACGGCCCTGAGCGGCTCAGTGCAGATTAATGAAGCTTTTCAAAGTTTCATTAGCAGGAAATCGGTCTTGATCGCCCAGGGATTGGAGCATTAATCAGGGCAGCCAGAGTTTGCTCTGCGCAGTTCTCTCCAGTGCTGGCAGAGCATTGGGTGGGAGCTGGAGCAGGACCCTTCTCGGGGATGCTTATCTCGTGATGCAGATTGCAGCTGGAACATGGCTTGTGGGGGCATCTACACCTCCAGGATGGGGCAGCCCCCCCCTCCACCTACTGTTCCTCCAGCCTGGCCCAGCCCTGCCTGAGGAGGGGGAGCTCAGTCCATGTGGTGGTGCATCTCTGGTGCAAGCACCAGAAGCCAGACTGGCCGCCCCCAGGTCATTCTGTACAGGCTCCCAACGAGCCCTGGCCGGGTGCTTTCATCACAACTGCCCCGGGCTGGATTCAAACAGGGAAACGAGAGGGGAAGGGCTCCGTACCCAAAGGGATTGTCAGGAGATCCCAGCAGATACCTACTGTGCTGAGCGCCTTTGGAAATCTGCCCCCACCCCCCTTCCCAGGTCTAGATGACAGCAGAGTGGCTGTGGTGGGTACTTGTGAGACAGACAGACCACTGCTCCCTAGTGGATGGAGTTGGAACTGCCCCCACCTGTTGTCATGGCCCACACACTGATTCTCCATAGCCCAAGCCAGGGGCTTTGCTTGGGGAGTAGGAGTGTCTGTGCTCCAGTCCTGCTACAGCTGCGACGTTCCCCTTGCCCTGGTGTGCCACACGGGGACAGCCCCGGGGGCCACAGATTGGTTCCAGTATCTCTGTGTTCCTGCATGGCCAGTACCTGAGCACCGTGGCCCATTCCCACCCCCCGAGCCTGCATCCCTTGGTGTGGGGGAAGGTGTGTACCTGAGATTCCCCAGAGCATGGAGTTCACACTGTGGGCCCAGAGAGCAGGGCTCCAGCTCAGAAATCTCTGGAGAGCCCGGCTTCCTGGGGGAACATCAGTGCCCAGCCTTAGCCTGGCTCCCCCTGCCCTGCGCAGGCCCCGGTGCCCAATCCCAGCCTGGCTGCCCTCCCCTGGGCAGGTCCCAGTGCCCGGCCCAGCCTGGGCTGGGGGAACTGAACCAGTCTGCCCTCATTCCTGAGCTGCGGAGGAAGTTCCCGGAGTTTCAAACTCTATGAGCCAAGAGCAACGGAAGGGCAGTGCCAGTGGGTGCTGGGCTCTGCTAGGTGCAGGAGGCTGGGATGGGGGCACTGAAAGCCCATGAGTGGAGACAGCCAAACACCCCCCTCTCAGACTGCCAGGCTTGGCCTGGCACTGCCCCCAGTCCAGTTTCCCACAAGGATCTGTGACTTGGGAGTGCCCAGGGGACAAGCAGGGCCGACTTCTCAGCCCTAGGACATTAAGGTAATGGGTGTCGGGCAGGCCTTTCCACCCCTCAGGCTGGGCTGAGTGTGAACGGGAGGCTGCGAGCCCCAGAGTGTGTGTGTGTGTGTGTCCCTGTGTGTGTGTCAGCTCCAGTGTGTTACCTCTCAGGGGCCACCCAGGACACACTGTCCCCATGTGCCCAAGGTCGTCTCCCTGGCTGCTCCCACCTCCCTCACCCTCCAGCTGCTCCCCCCTCCCTATATTCCCCCCAGCTACTCCCCCCCCCACCCATCCCTACTGCTCCTGGCCTCCACTCCTTGAAGTTCAAAGTTCAAATTCCACCCAATTGTGAAATAAATCAATCTGAATCTGCCTGTGCGGACGCCGCTGGGGAGGGAGCAGAGTCCCGGCCTGCGGGGAGCCTGGGAGCCAGCCCCCCATCTGCTCCCAGCCACACACCCCCAACCCACACCATCGGTGAGCGGGCACACGGGATGGGTGGGAGGGAAGGGGAGGGGGGGCAGCTAGGCTGAGGGGCCGGGGTGGCACAGGGTCTCCGCCTGTGTTTCCATGCATCAAGAAGGGACAGAGACAGCGAGCTGGAGTTAATGCCCCTCTTAATTCAGGGCCAGCCAGGCGAGGTCCCCGGGTCTTCACACTAATGGGGGCCCCCTGCCTGGGCTCAATTCTGCTCAGGAGAGTGAGAGGGACTGGGGCCAACGTGAGTGAACAGCTGGGGAGACTGATAAGGCAGGTCTCTGGCAGGGAGAGGGGGCTTTGAACAAGTGATTGCAGGGGAATCATGAGAGCTCCGCAGCTGCCGCTGCCCCCCTGTGACCGGGGGAGCCACCCAGCCCCAGCCTCAGCCCTTCAGCCTCCTCCCTGCCCCTTTCGTCCCCCTCTGGGTGCCAATCTCTGCCTGGTGCCCCCAGCCCTGGACAGCTGCCCATTTCTAATGAACTTTGCCTTCTCCAGGCTGGCTAATCTCCCCCCACGCTGGGTTAACATCCCCCGCACAGGCCCCGGACTGACCCGGGAGGGGACCATGGGGACAGCTCCTCACAGCCAGGCAGGTCACCTTGGCTCCCAGAGCAGCCTGCTTCACCTTGACGAGGGGGCAGGCAGGGGGACCAAGCGCAACAGGCACTGGGGTGACACCCTCACGCAGGGCACCAAGAGGTTGGGCTCCTGACTCCAGCAGAGCACGGCAGGGCAGGGCAGGTCCAGCCCGAGACACAAAAACTGCCCTGATGGGCAGGCAGAGTGTTGCACACACACGGCGATGATGCTTGGCTTGGGCTTGGGCTAGGAGGGAACTTGAACCCAAGTCAGCCAGATCCCAGGCAAGTGCTCTACCCACTGGGCTAGTATGAACAAAACAGCTGCTGCTGCTGCCCCTCCTCCTTGGACAGTTTGCTGTGGAGCGAGGCACCTGCCTCTCTCATTCTCACCAGAAAGGCCTGAGGCACCAGACGCCATGTGAGGGGCTCCCGGGTGACTCACTGGCAGAGCTGGGCAACTCCTTGCAGCCAGCGCTTAGGGGCCTAGCTTGGTGAGGGGTTGGGGCTTAGCTCACACCCCTCCGGTCGGCATCTCCCATTGGCTGGCTTAGTTGGTTCCCTCCCCCCGCTTGGAGTGTGGGTCACAGCAGTGTCAGGTGCCCCTCCCCCCCTTCAGTGTACAACAGCCCAAGCCCCTGGCTGTGTGGGTCGTAGTGTCAGGCGCCTCTCCCCCCATTCAGTGTATGGGAGCCCAGGCCCCTGGCTGTGTGGGTCGCAGTGTCAGGCGCCTCTCCCCTCATTCAGTGTATGGGAGCCCAGGCCCCTGGCTGTGTGGGTCACAGTGTCAGGGGCCTCTCCCCCCATTCAGTGTATGGGAGCCCAGGCCCCTGGCTGTGTGGGTCGCAGTGTCAGGCGCCCCTCCCCCCATTCAGTGTATGGGAGCCCAGGCCCCTGGCTGTGTGGGTCGCAGTGTCAGGCGCCTCTCCCCCCATTCAGTGTATGGGAGCCCAGGCCCCTGGCTGTGTGGGTTGCAGTGTCAGGCGCCTCTCCCCCCATTCAGTGTATGGGAGCCCAGGCCCCTGGCTGTGTGGGTCGCAGTGTCAGGCGCCTCTCCCCCCATTCAGTGTATGGGAGCCCAGGCCCCTGGCTGTGTGGGTCGCAGTGTCAGGCGCCTCTCCCCCCATTCAGTGTATGGGAGCCCAGGCCCCTGGCTGTGTGGGTCGCAGTGTCAGGCGCCCCTCCCCCCATTCAGTGTATGGGAGCCCAGGCCCCTGGCTGTGTGGGTCATAGTGTCAGGCGCCTCTCCCCCCATTCAGTGTATGGGAGCCCAGGCCCCTGGCTGTGTGGGTCGCAGTGTCAGGCGCCTCTCCCCCCATTCAGTGTATGGGAGCCCAGGCCCCTGGCTGTGTGGGTCGCAGTGTCAGGCGCCTCTCCCCCCATTCAGTGTATGGGAGCCCAGGCCCCTGGCTGTGTGGGTCGCAGTGTCAGGCGCCCCTCCCCCCATTCAGTGTATGGGAGCCCAGGCCCCTGGCTGTGTGGGTCGCAGTGTCAGGCGCCCCTCCCCCCATTCAGTGTATGGGAGCCCAGGCCCCTGGCTGTGTGGGTCGCAGTGTCAGGCGCCCCTCCCCCCATTCTGTGTATGGGAGCCCAGGCCCCTGGCTGTGTGGGTCGCAGTGTCAGGCGCCCCTCCCCCCATTCAGTGTATGGGAGCCCAGGCCCCTGGCTGTGTGGGTCGCAGGGTGTTCCTGTGATTTGCTCGGTGCTTAAAAGTTAGTGCTGCCCCAGTCTCAGCATCACAGCATCTCAGCCCCTCTTGGGGCTTCCTGCCCATCTGTAAAGTGAGGAGCAAACATCCCTACTCCCCAGGGGCTGAGAGGAGACAACCCATGAACCATTGTGATGGGGCTTGGATATAGCAGTGGGCTGGACCAGCTATGTACTGAGAGAGCTAGGTCACTAGGTAGATAGAGGGACAGATGGGGGTGTGTGGGGATAGATAGAGGGATCTATGGGGATAGAAGGGTGGGTGGGGATAGATGGGTATGTATGGGGACAGAAGGGGGTGTATCGGGATAGATGGGGCTGTATGGGGATACATAGAGGGGTTAACGGGGATAATAGAGGGGTGTACGGGGATAGATCAGGGGTGGGCAAACTTTTTGGCCCAAGGGCCACATCAGGGTTGCAAAACTGTATGGAAGGCTGCATAGGGAAGGCTGTGCCTCCCCAAACAGCCTGGCCCCCGCCACCTATCCGACCCCTCCCACTTCCCGCCCCCTGACTGCCCCCCTCAGAACCCCCCAACCCCCCCCGCTCCTTGTCTCCTGACTGCCCCCTCCTGGGACCCCTCGCCCCTCATCCAACCCCCCCAGGACTCCACCCCCTATCTAACCGCCCCCTGCTCCCTGACTGCCCCGACCGCTATCCACACCCCCGCCCCCTGACAGGCCCCCCGGGACTCCCACGCTTATCCAACACCCCCATTCCCATTCCCCAATCGCCCCGCACCCAAACCTCCACCCCATCCAACCACCTCCTGCTCCCTGTCCCCTGACTGCCCCCCGGGACCCCCTGCCCCTTAATCCAACCCCCCCAGGACCCCACCCCCTATCTAACCCCCCTTCTCCCTGACTGCCCCGACCGCTATCCACACCCCTGCCCCCTGACAGGCCCCCCGGGACTCCCACGCTTATCCAACCCCCCCGTTTCCATTCCCCAATCGCCCCCCACCCAAACCTCCACCCCATCCTACCACCTCCTGCTCCCTGTCCCCTGACTGCCCCCCGGGACCCCCTGACCCTTAATCCAACCCCCCGGCCCCCACCCCCTTACCATGCCGCTCAAAGCAGCATGTCTGGCAGCCACGCCTCCTGGCCAGAGCCAGACACGCTGCCGTGCTGCCCTGCAGGAGCGCGCAGCCCTGCTGCCCAGAGTGCTGCCCGCGTGGCAGCGTGGCTGTGGGGGAGGGGGACAGCGGGGGAGGGGCCAGGGGCTAGCCTCCCCAGCCGGGAGCTCAAGGGCCAGACAGGACGGTCCAGCAGGCCGTATGTTGCCTGCAGGCCATAGTTTGCCCACCTCTGGGATAGATGGTGGAGGTGTGTGTATGGGGATAGAAGGGGGATGTATGGGGGAGATGGGGATAGATGGGGGGTGTATGGGAGAGATAGCAGGGTGTATGGGGATAGATGGGGGTATGGGGATAGATGGGGGTGTATGGGGGTAGTTGGATGTATGGAGATAGAGAGATGGGTGTATGGGGATAGATGGGGGTATGGGGTAGATGGGGGTGTATGGGGGTAGTTGGGGGTGTATGGAGATAGAGAGATGGGTGTATGGGGATAGAAGAGGGTGTCTGGGGATAGCCAGAGGGGTGTATGGGGATAGATGGGGGTGTATGGGGATAGCCAGAGGGGTATATGGGGATAGAAGAGGGTGTCTGGGGATAGCCAGAGGGGTGTACGGGGATAGATGGGGGGTGTATGGGGCTAGCCAGAGGGGTGTATGGGGATAGAAGAGGGTGTATGGGGATAGCCAGAGGGGTGTATGGGGATAGATGGGGGTGTATGGGGATAGCCAGAGGGGTGTATGTGGATAGAAGAGGGTGTATGGGGCTAGCCAGAGGGGTATATGGGGATAGAAGAGGGTGTCTGGGGATAGATGGGGGTGTATGGGGCTAGCCAGAGGGGTATATGGGGATAGAAGAGGGTGTCTGGGGATAGCCAGAGGGGTGTATGGGGATAGATGGGGGTGTATGGGGCTAGCCAGAGGGGTATATGGGGATAGAAGAGGGTGTATGGGGATAGCCAGAGGGGTGTATGGGGATAGAAGAGGGTGTCTGGGGATAGATGGGGGTGTATGGGGCTAGCCAGAGGGGTGTATGGGGATAGATGGGGGTGTATGGGGATAGCCAGAGGGGTGTATGGGGGTAGTTGGGGGATAAAAGATGGATTCCCTGCAGAGCATGCTCAGCTGTGGGAGGGGGAGCTGGCCACTAGCCAGGCTCCTGAGTTGGCAGCAGTGTTCCAGAGGCAGCAGCGCACAGCGCACAGTGCACAGTGCACTGGGGCTGCACTGCAGAGGTGGGGGCCGGTGGAGCTGCCGGAGGGTAACTGGGGCAGAGAAATGCTGTAGCTGAGAGTGCTGCCCCCTGCTGGCAGGTCCTGTCTGTTCCGTAGCTCCCGTGGCGGAAGATGGCCCTCGAGAGGCCGGGTTCACTTGGTAGAAGATCCCCCATGGGTAGGTGACAGGCGGTGGGGCCATCTGACCACTGCCATCTGCTGCCTCCGCTGGCGTTGGCACAGTTCTGGTGATTCCCGGCCCAGTGGCGCAGAGAAAAGCTCCCCTTAGCGTGCTGTGGGGCGTGGGGGATGGGCTCCCTGGCCCAGCTCCCAGGGACCCTGGCAAAGGCTGGACACAGTCCTAGCAGAACTTGATACGGGGTCTCCCCAAACCCATTCGTCCAGGATTTGAAAGAAACAACATCTGTGTGTGTGTGTCTGCATGAATCAGGGGTTATCCTACCACCCATTACCGCAGTACAACTGACAGCAACAGCTAATTTGTCGTGTGACTGCACAATGCCTGCAGGAGCATAAACAACGGGCTCCACTGGGATCTGCGGGGGGCTGTCCCCGGGGAAGGGATGGTGGAGGAGGAATGGGGCCCCACGGATGGGGAGCCGTCTCCTGGCCCCTATGGAAGGACCACATGGCATGGTCTGACCTGGGCGGTTCCTGTGCTGGAGCCTAGGCCTGTCGCTGACTCTTCTCTCCCCACAGCAGCTTGCATGTGGGTGCCTGGGGGCCAGGAGCTGCCATGCTCAGCCCCTCTGATAGGGAGAGCAGCAGCAGTAGCAGCAGCAGCCCCGGCGTGCTGAGCCTTGGGGCCGGGAGCAGGGAAGACGGGGAGCCAGAGGGAGAGGAGAAAATCTGCGCCGTGTGCGGCGACCGAGCCACCGGCTACCACTTCCGTGTCATGACCTGCGAGGGCTGCAAGGGCTTCTTCAGGTGAGAGCCCCCCTGGCGCCATCGTCCTGCCAACCTCCAACCCCCTGTCCTGGGCCTTTCCACCCCATGGGGCCGGCAAGGGCAAACGCTGCCTCCTATTGGTGCTGCGCAGGCAGGGCACTGCCCTGGGTCACACCCAACACCCCTCAGAACAGGGAGGGTTGGGGGGCGGGGAGTGCAGTGGTGTGTATACATGTGTGCATAGGGTATGTGTAGTGTGTAACAGTGTTCTTATGTGCTTGTGTGTGGGGAGGTATGCAATGAGATCAGATGTGTGTGTGTGGAGGGGTTTGACCGATAGTGCAACCGCATGCAGCATCTCAGGGGACCATGCTGTATCCAGTTTATGAATGGTTGCTGTAGCTTTGTGCCCAGGGATTGGAGCAGCTCCATGGGGGAAGGTTACCCAGGAACTAAAAACAGCGGTGGGGGGAGGTGATTCCTACAGCCCCGGCGACTGTAAACAGCTCTGGAGAGGTACCACCCTGGAGTGGTTTGGAGAGACTGGTTTAGGCCAGGGCAGTCACAGAGGACAAAGGAAGAGGGTGCGTTGTAAAGGCTGATTCGGGTCTGAACCTTGCTGAAAGGTTGGAAAGGCGGCCGGGCCAAGCCTGTCTGGTTAGTGCATGTGCAAAGCTCTTTCTCACCGTTACCCTTCCTCTGGGAGGCTTTTGTCCTTCAGATACATGCGCTCTGCTGGGGAAGGGCTGGGGGGGTCACTGGTAACATTGTCTCTTTGGAGAGAACGCATGATACAGGTGCTGGCCTTGCTGGGGATGTCACAGTGTAAGGCAGGGGGCTGTGCAGCTCAGGAAGGAGTGAGACGGGTCTCGGCCCACGTGAGGTGATGGCTGGGAGCTGGAAGCCTCAAGAAGGTGCCCTCGAGGGGCCACAGAGGGAGAATACAGGTGCAGTTACCCTCAACTGTGACAGGGTGTAGTGTACAAGGTGTATGTGTAAACTGGTGTGTCTATAAGGGATGTATGAGTAGGTTGTGGATGTGTATGGGGGGGTGTTGATGTGCATATTCGGGGTGTGCATTGGGATGTCTATGTGGGTGTGTACACAGGTATGCGTATGCATTGGGGTGGGCATGTGTGCATAGCATGTCTGTGCGTTGGGATGTGTGTGGGGGGAGGGTGCAGTGTGTGTGTGTTTGTGTGCACACAGGCAATGCCCTGGCTCAGTGGCTGTTGTGTCCGGCCCTCATGACAGCTGCCCTGTGGCTGTACTGTCCTGTGTCTCAGAGCCGCCATGTGCTCGTCTCCAGGAGCGTTTGCTGCTGCTGAGCCCAGGTTTATCTCAGCTGATGCCCAGGCGAGTACAGCCGTGGCTGTGACGCAGGGTGTGGCTGGGACGCTCTGCCGGGCGCGACTCCCATCCCAGAGTTTTGGACATGACCGTCCAGGCCTGCCCCTCCCTGCAGGGCTCAGCTCAGCTTGGATCCCAGGCCCTTGTCCACTTGCCCAGCCCCCCAGATTCACCCAGGCCAGCTCTGGCTCCAGGCAGGCTGCGTTTCGGCAGCACTCAGCAGGGTCTCTGCTCTGGGCCACTGTGCAGATTCCTGTCATGTAATGGGATGTGCTGACTGAACTGGGCCTCACCTGCTGCCTCTTGCGGCTGCCAGCCTGAGACATGTGCCAGGCCTGATGGGCAGCAGCATCCCTGCATGGCTAACTAGGGTAACTACCCGCTGCACCGTACTGCCGGGACCTGACACCCATACAGCACTCCCTACTGTGCCTACACCCTGCTCCCTGCAGCACAGTGCCCTCTAGTGCCAGCCTGGGGCACTGGGGTCATCACTGGCTGTGCAGGGCAAGCTCCCCTTCTGCTCTCTGCAGCACCGTGCCCCCAGTGCCATGCTGAGCCACTTGCACCACTTCCTGCAGCATTCAGAGTAGCAGCCTGTTAGTCTGTATCCGCAAAAAAAACAGGAGTACGTGTGGCACCTTAGAGACTAACAAATTTATTAGAGCATAAGCTTTCGTGGACTACAGCCCACTTCTTCGGATGCATATAGAGTGGAATAAATATTGAGGAGATATATATACACACATACAGAAAGCATAAACAGGTGGGAGTTGTCTTACCAACTCTGAGAGGCCAATTAAGTACCCAGAAGTCACCTCCTACAAGACAGGCCCAACAAAGAAAATAACAGAACACCACTAGCTGTCACTTTCAGCCCCCAACTAAAACCTCTCCAGCGCATCATCAGAGATCTACAACCTATCCTGAAAGATGATCCTTTACTCTCACAGATCTTGGGAGACAGACCTGTCCTCGCTTACAGACAACCCCCCAACCTAAAGCAAATACTCACCAGCAACCACACATTACTGAACAAAACCACTGACCCAGGAACCTATCCTTGTAACAAAGCCCGATGCCAACTCTGTCCACATATCTATTCAAGTGACATCATCATAGGACCTAATCACATCAGCCATACCATTAGGGGCTCATTCACCTGCACATCTACCAATGTGATATATGCCATCATGTGCCAGCAATGCCCCTCTGCCATGTACATTGGCCAAACCGGACAGTCTCTACGCAAAAGAATTAATGGACACAAATCTGACATCAGGAATCATAATACTCAAAAACCAGTGGGAGAACACTTTAACCTGTCTGGTCATTCAATGACAGACCTGCGGGTGGCTATATTACAACAGAAAAACTTCAAAAACAGACTCCAACGAGAGACTGCTGAGCTGGAATTGATATGCAAACTAGACACAATCAACTCAGGATTGAATAAAGACTGGGAATGGCTGAGCCATTACAAACATTGAATCTATCTCCCCTTGTAAGTATTCTCACACTTCCTATCAAACTGTCTGTACTGGGCTATCTTGATTATCACTTCAAAAGTTTTTTTTCTCTTACTTAATTGGCCTCTCAAGAGTTGGTAAGACAACTCCCACCTGTTTATGCTCTCTGTATGTGTGTATATATATCTCCTCAATATTTATTCCACTCTATATGCATCCAAAGAAGTGGGATGTAGCCCATGAAAGCTTATGCTCTAATAAATTTGTTAGTCTCTAAGGTGCCACAAGTACTCCTGTTGTTTTTCCTGCAGCATGCTGCACGTTCCTTTGGGGTCTCCCATCCCCCTGCCCCAGAGTGACTCTGTTTCATTGTGAGGCTTATTCTCAGAGAAAGGTGTTGGGGTTTCAGGGCTTTGGGGCAGCTTTAATGCTTGTGGCTTCTCCTCCATGCAGGGAAGAAACAGTTCTAGACACCCTGGTTCAGCCAGTTGGGCTTGTCCCGGGCATTGCAACTGACCGGGACAACCAATGCCTGAGATGACTACTGGGGGCAGGGCCCAAAGCCTCTTCACCATGGCTTCTTGCAGCACCATTTACCACTGTGTGTGTGTGTGTGCATAGCCATCTGTCTGTTTGTGTATGCTGGAATAACCATCTGTGTGTGTGATAGCAAGCATAGGAGGTGTGGGCCTACCCATCTGCATAGGGGGCAGATCTCGGGGGGGCAGAGAGCTGGCACAGCCCAACGTGTTGGCATGTTACATGTCTGTGTTGCTCAGTGCCTGGGCCAGCACCCCCCGCCCAGGCACACAGACATGGTGGCCCTGCGCCAGGGGAAGCGTAGCTGGGACGGTTTGGTGGAGAGGAAGCCAGGAACCGGCTCCCCAAGCTCTATCCCACAATGCAGTGCCTTGCAGCTGGAAATGACCCAGAAGCCCCTGCTCCTAGCAAGGGTGCTGGGCATTGGGTCGGGCGTCCCCGTTCCTGGATGGGAGGGGAGCAGGAGCAGTGGGCTGGGCTGTGCCTGGGAGGGATGCAGTGCTGCATGGAGCAGGCTGGGGATGAAGCCGGCAGAAGGCTGGGAGGGGATGGCGGGTCGCTGAGGAGAGCCAGGGCTGCCTGCCTGAGTTGCTCTGAGCCTTGCGGTGCCAGGTCCAACGGGTTGCTCGCTTGGGGCTCTCACTGTGTGTGTGTGTGTGGGGGGGCTCTCTGACCCTTTCCCAAGGCAGGGGGAGTGTCTCCTGCTCCCCAAGCCCTGCCCCTCTTTTGCAGGCGGTCGATCAGCAAGGGCGTGTGCTTCACCTGCCCCTTCACCCGCAACTGCACCATCACCAAAGCCAAGCGCCGGCAGTGCCAAGCCTGCCGCCTCCAGAAGTGCCTGGCCGTGGGCATGAAGAAGGACAGTAAGTCAGGGCTCGGCTCCCCGCCCTCCTGCAGCTGGTGTCTGGCCCGGGGGAGGTTGGCAGGGGAAGCGCAAGGTCTGCTCTCCCCATTAGAGTATCTGTGCTGCAGCCTTGTCAGCCTGGGGGTGCTCCCCACTGGGCTCAGGCACCTTCCGTTGATGAACTCCCTGGCGGGGGGGGGGGGGATGCCAGGCTAGAGGGGTGCAGGGCTGGTGCTGTGCGGGGATCCCAGCTAGCAGGGCGCTGGGCTGGGCTGGAGCCATGTGGGGATTTGGCTAGCAGGGCACTGGGCTGGGCTGGAGCCAGGTGGAGGTTTGGCTGGCAGGGTGCTGGGCTGGGCTGGTGCCATGCAGGTGGTCCCAGTGAGCAGGGTGCTGTGCTGGGCAGTGTGTGTGTGGGGGTCCCAGCTAGCAGGGGGCTGGGCTGGCTGGTGCCGTGCGGGGGTCCCGGCTGGCAGGGCACTGGCCTGGCCTGGTGCCGTGCAGGGGGTCCCAGCTGGCAGGGCACTGTGCTGTGGCTGTGTGGATAGCTCGCTGGAGGGACTGGGGGCTGTGTGGATAGCTCACTGGGGGGGGCTGGGGGCTGCATGGATAGCTCACTGGGGGAGCACTGCATGGATAGCTCGCTGGGGGCTGCACGGATAGCTGCACGGATAGCTCACTGGGGGGACTGGGCGGATAGCTCGCTGGGGAGGGCTGGGGGCTGCATGGATAGCTCGCTGGGGGGGGGACTGGGGGCTGCATGGATAGCTCGCTGGGGGGACTGGGCCGATAGCTCGCTGGGGAGGGCTGGGGGCTGCATGGATAGCTTGCTGGGGAGGGCTGGGGGCTGCATGGATAGCTCGCTGGGGGGGGGACTGGGGGCTGCATGGATAGCTCGCTGGGGGGACTGGGCCGATAGCTCGCTGGGGAGGGCTGGGGGCTGCATGGATAGCTCGCTGGGGAGGGCTGGGGGCTGCATGGATAGCTTGCTGGGGGGGCTGGGGGCTGCATGGATAGCTCACTGGGGGGACTGGGTGGATAGCTCGCTGGGGGAGGCTGGGGGTTGCATGGATAGCTCACTGGGGGCTGCATGGATAGCTCGCTGGGGGGGGCTGGGGGCTGCATGGATAGCTCACTGGGGGGGAGCGCTGCATGGATAGCTCACTGGGGGGACTGGGCGGATAGCTCGCTGGGAGGGGGCTGGGGGCTGCATGGATAGCTCACTGGGGGGACTGGGCGGATAGCTCGCTGGGGGGGGGCTGGGGGCTGCATGGATAGCTCACTGGGGAGGGCTGGGGGCTGCATGGATAGCTTGCTGGGGAGGGCTGGGGGCTGCATGGATAGCTCGCTGGGGAGGGCTGGGGGCTGCATGGATAGCTCGCTGGGGAGGGCTGGGGGCTGCATGGATAGCTTGCTGGGGGGGCTGGGGGCTGCATGGATAGCTCACTGGGGGGACTGGGTGGATAGCTCGCTGGGGGAGGCTGGGGGTTGCATGGATAGCTCACTGGGGGGGGCTGGGGGCTGCATGGATAGCTCACTGGGGGGGAGCGCTGCATGGATAGCTCACTGGGGGGACTGGGCGGATAGCTCGCTGGGGGGGGCTGGGGGCTGCATGGATAGCTCATTGGGGAGAGCGCTGCATGGATAGCTCGCAGCGGGGGGGGGGGGGGCTGCATGGATAGCTCACTGGGGGGACTGGGCGGATAGCTCGCTGGGGGGGGGCTGGGGGCTGCATGGATAGCTCATTGGGGAGAGCGCTGCATGGATAGCTCGCAGCGGGGGGGGGGGGGGGGCTGCATGGATAGCTCGCTGGACTGCTTTGTGCTTCCCCTGTGGAGCAGCCAAGGTCTCTGATTTGCAGCAAGTATCCGCTATCTGAATCCAGTTAACGGCTCTGCAGAGTCTGCCTGCCCGGCCCTGAGCCCCACCCGTACAGCCCCAGCTCAGAGAAGGGGGCTGGTGCCCCTGATGTGTTTAAAGCCACCCTGTCTGGCAGGGGCAGCATTGGCCTCCTGGAGAACTGTCCCATAGCACTGGGGGGGCTCCTGGTGGAAGTGACTCTCCTGTCCTTACTCCCGTCACTGCTGAGCGCCCGGCTAACACATGCTGCCGCGTCCCTGGCAAATACCCCTTCCTCCAGGACTCCCAGCGCTCCAGCATGCTGCAGTTTAAACACATCAGGGGCACCTGTTGAGAGCTGGAACCCAGGAGTCTGGACTCCCAGGCACCTGCTCTGCCCACTAGACCGCTCTCCGTCCCAGAGCCAGGAAGAGAACCCTGGCAGCCTAGTTTCAGCCTCCCTTTTTACCCACTAGACTCCTGTCCTTTTCTGGCTTACAGCAGGGGCTGGCTGGGGTTTCTTCCTGGCTCTAGGATGAACCCAGGAGTCCTGACTCCACCCTGCTCCTCCACCACTCTCCCCTCGAGACCCCTCTCCAGCCCAGAGCTGGGATTAGAACACAGGAGCCCTGGCTCCCAGTCCCTGCTCTCCCACTAGGCCCCGCTCCCTCCAGCTGGTTTGCCAGGCGGGTCATGGAGCAAAGGCAGACAGTGGAGCCCATGGCCAGGGCAGCACCATGCCGAGCTCCCCAGGCTCTCGGGTGGGGCTGAGGGAAAGGAAGCTGGGAGGGGTCTGTCAGCGTGGGCCTGGGGAGCCGTTGCTGGGGGCCAAGCCCCTCACCCCTGGCTCGTGGCCTGGCAGTGATCATGTCAGAGGAGGCTCTGCAGATGCGCCGGGTCCTGCGGAAGCAGAAGAAGCAGGAGCGGGAGCTGGCGGAGGAGCCGGCGGAGCTGACAGAGGAGCAGGAGCAGCTCATCAGCAGCCTCATTGAGGCCCACAAGAGGCACTTTGACTCTGGCTTCTCCCAGTTCGTGCATTGCCGGGTAAGAGTCCCAACCCCCGCACCCCCTGCAGACACCAGGGCAGCCACTGCCCCCCGAGCCACACCCCTGCTGGAACCAGCGTCCCCATACACCAACCCAGCTCACCCCCAGCCCTCCCCTCCCACAGGCACCTGCCCCCCGAGCCACACCCCTGCTGGAACCAGCCCCCCCCCCGTACACCAACCCAGCTCACCCCCAGCCCTCCCCCTCCCGCAGGCACCTGCCCCCCGAGCCACACCCCTGCTGGAACCAGCCCCGCCCGTACACCAACCCAGCTCACCCCCAGCCCTCCCCTCCCGCAGGCACCTGCCCCCAGAGCCACACCCCTGCTGGAACCAGCCCCCCCCCCCCCATACACCAACCCAGCTCACCCCCAGCCTTCCCCTCCCGCAGGCACCTGCCCCCAGAGCCACACCCCTGCTGGAACCAGCCCCCCCCGCATACACCAACCTAGCTCACCCCCCAGCCCTCCCCTCCCGCAGGCACCTGCCCCCCGAGCCACACCCCTGCTGGAACCAGCCCCCCCCCATACACCAACCCAGCTCACCCCCAGCCCTCCCCTCCCACAGGCACCTGCCCCCAGAGCCACACCCCGCTGGAACCAGCCCCCCCCATACACCAACCCAGCTCACCCCCAGACCTCCCCTCCCGCAGGCACCTGCCCCCCGAGCCACACCCCTGCTGGAACCAGCCCCCACTGGGCTGGCCACCACCCCTAGAGCCACACCCCCACTGGAACCAGCTCCCCTGAACACTGATCCTGCTCAACCCCAGCCTCTGCCTGACCAGCCCCACCAGGAGAGCCTAGGCGAGTTGGGGGGTGGGGGCTATTCAGACCCTTCCCCCGCCCTCAAAACAGCTGCCATTGGCTACCTGAGTCACATGCTGGGATTCCTGCTCCCTGATTGGATCGGGCTGGTTACTGGCCAAGTGCTGGCACGGGACAAGTTTCACACCTGCCAGGGGCTTGAGTCTGTTCTCCCCATAGGGTGCCCTCCCATACCCCCCACCCCATCCCTCCCTCCCTCTCTCCTGCCCCCAGCCTAACCCCTTCCCCTCCGCCCCACATCTCCCTCCTGTTCCCCCACCCCATCCCTCCCTCCCTCCTGCCCCAGCCCCAACCCGCTCTCCTCTATCCCACCCCTCCCTCCTGCCCCACTCAGCCCGTCTCCCTTCCCTCTGCCCACCCCCCTCCCCTGCCTCTCTGTCCCTGACCCATCCCTCCCTCCTGCCCCCCACATCCCCTTCCCTCCCCTCTGCCCCACCCCCTATCTTGACTCCAGCCCCCCACATCCCCTCCCTGCCACCCCACCCCTCCCTTCTGTCCACATCCCCTACCACTACCACTACCTCATCCCCCATCCTTGCTCCAGCACAACTGCGCCTGCATCTGCAGCATCTGTTCTTGCGGATCCTGTGCATATGGTTCTGACCCCCAGGTCCCAGCTCAGCCCCGAGGGAGCCTCGGCAGAGGACCCCCAGCCACGCTGTGGAAGCGGCGCTAGGGTTTGTCTGCAGGGCTTCACCCCACCGGGGTGTGGGAATTGGGGCTGGTATACCCAGTAGTCCAAGGCTCAGCTGTATCGCAGGGCAATGCACCAGGGGCTCGCCACACCCCCGAGCCAGCCGCCTCTCCACAGGGCCAGTGCCACTGACAGCGGCAGCACTAAGGTTCTGACTGGGGCCTCTGTCTCCCCAGCCCCCGGTGCGATTGTACATCCACAGCCTGAGCCCTCAGAGCCCCCAGGAGCCCAGGGTTCCCCATGTCCTGTGGGGGCTCTCCCAGCCTGAGGAGGGCGGCCCCCTGGCCCCCTTGCAGAGCCTGCAGGGGGGACATGCTGCCTGACAACTTCTCCATGCTGCCCCACTTCGCCGACCTCAGCACCGTCCTCATCCAGCAAGTGATCAAATTCGCCAAGAGATCCCAGCCTTCAGGTCAGCACGGCTGGGCTCCCACACCCCGGGGAGCCAGGTGGGCATGGGGGGCAGCTGGGGGCAGGCGGCTCAAACTGCCTGGCTGGAGGGGGAGTGGGAAACGGGAGCTGAGACCCTGAGAGTGACGCCCAGCTCAGCACAGCTAGCACCTTCTCCCCCCCGCACCTCCGATAGCCCCACCTGCTGCATCCCTCCTGCACCCCCTCAGCCCCGCCCTGCCGCATCCCTGCTCCCCCACCCCCCTCAGCCCTGCTCTAGCATTGGCCTGCTAAACCCAGGGTTGTGAGTTCAATCCTTGAGGGGGCCACTTAGGGATCTGGGGCAAAAATCAGTACTTGGTCCTGCTAGTGAAGGCAGGGGGGCTGGACTCGATGACCTTTCAAGGTCCCTTCCAGTTCTAGGAGATGGGATATCTCCATTTATTTATTTATTTACTGCACCCTCAGCCCCCGCCCTGCCGCATCCCTACTGCACCCTGCACCCCTCAGCCCTGCCACATCCCTACTGCCACCCCTCAGCCCTGCCCTGCCGCATCCCTGCTCCCCCACCCCCCTCAGCCCTGCCCTGCTGCATCCCTCCTGCACCCCACTCTCCTCAGCCCTGCCCTGCTGCATCCCTCCTGCACCCCACCCCCCACAGCCCTACCCTGCCACATCCCTGCTCACCCTGCACCCCCTAGCTCTGCCCTTGCCGCATCCCTGCTCCCCGCCCAGCCCTACCCCTGCCGCATCCGTGCTCCCCCTGCACCCCCCAGCCCTGCCCTGCCGCATCCCTGCTCCCCCACCCCCCTCAGCCCTGCCCTGCTGCATCCCTCCTGCACCCCACCCCCCACAGCCCTACCCTGCCACATCCCTGCTCCCCCTGCACCCCCCAGCCCTGCCCTGCCGCATCCCTGTTCCCACCCCCCACCTCCAAGCCCTGCCCTGCCTCATTCCTGAGATCCCCAGTCCCTGCTCCCCCCTGTACCCCAGTGTACCCCCACCCCCCCTGAATCCCGTTAAGCCCAGCCCCCCGCAGGGTCCCCTCCCCCGCCCCCATTTTGCACATGGCCTATGGCCCTGGCTCCCTGGCCTGCTCTCATGCTCTCTCTCGCTCTCTCCGGGAAGGAGTTTGCCGATCGATGACCAGATTTCGCTTCTCAAAGGCGCCACTTTGGAGATCTGCCAGATCCAGTTCAACACGGTCTTCAACGAGGAGACCAAGGCCTGGGAGTGCGGCCAGCACTGCTACACCATCCAAGACGGCGCCCTGGGTGAGTCCCCTCTGGCGCAAGGGGCTGGCCCCAACTGCCCCGGCTTCTCTCTGCTTCTAGCCCCCCCAGTGTCCCCCTCAGGGGCTCGCCCGGCCTGGGCTAGGGGAGTCCTGGAAGGGAACACGGGCTGCCCTGCCCAGAATCCCCTGACAAGAACCGTGGTTCCCCCTGCGCCCTGTCGCAGCACTGTGCCCTTGCCTATGGGGAACCTATGGGGTACCATAGGCAAGGAGGGGCTGGAATAGTGACTGACACAGCTACAGCCCTGCACCCCACGCCGCACAGCGCCAAGCAGTGATTGGCTGAGCACTGACACTATGGAAATGCTGCCCCCAAGGAACTCGCTGCCGCAGGACATACGGGGCACAGGATTGCTGCCCGCTGCGACATGGGTGAGATCAGGTGGGCCGACGACGTTTCCCAGGGCAGGGCCAGGCTAGGAGCCCTGGAGCCCGTCTCCCAGGCAGGGGTGGCAGAGCCGCGTCCTACCCCTCAGCCACGCTCAGTCTTCGTGTGCTGTGAGATGCCTGCTTCTCTCTGCGCTTCCCGGGCTGGGAGGCTGCAGTCCCCGAGGAGCCGGGCCTTCCCCACCCTGTCCTGTCCTGTCCTGCAGTGCAATGCACTTCTCCTAGCTGCCCCCCCACCCCCAACTTCCCCGGGCCCCGGCATGCTGGCAGCTGAGCTCAGAGCCGTGGCCCCACTGGGGAGCCCTGGTCCAGCCAGCGTAGCTCCCCCATCACCCCCCATCTCTGTCTCCAGCTGGGTTCCAGCAGATCTACCTGGAGCCGCTGCTCAAGTTCCACATCAGCCTGAAGAAGCTGAGGCTGCACGAGGCCGAGTACGTGCTGCTGCTGGCCATCGCCCTGTTCTCGCCTGGTGAGCTCTCCCCC